>NW_020664915.1:96450-112559 GCF_002925995.2 Terrapene triunguis
TAGCACAGAAGCTAAAACACCACATTTTACTGTCCCTGCTCCCCACTCTTTTAGCATCTCGTTAATTCTGGTGCATAAGGGATAAAATGTACAAACAGTAAATGCTTTTCAGCACAGCCTGGTGTAATGTGAGACTATCTGGGAATGAGAAAATCTGGCCCAAAGGGGGAACTCAGGGACTAGCAATCACTCTGCTAACGGGAGGTCGGGGGCGGGGGGGTCAGAAACTGTGTTCCCTGCTGGCTACACAGCTGCACAGCAGGCTATTGAGGGCCGTGGAGACAGGCAGGGAGAGGATCCCCCCCCAGGCTTGGCCCAGGTCCACCGGAGCTGCTGGGGAGAGGAACCCCTCCCTCAGCCCAGCTCAGGACCACAGGAGCCCCCGCGGCTGGGGAGAGGTGCCTCTCACCCATCCTCGAGCTGCTGCTGGATCCTCACCCAAGCGATGGGCAGCTGGATGCTTGGGAGCCAAAAGCCCCTGAAGTGTGTGGGAACGAGGAAATGGGTTTGTTACTATGGCCTAGTCAGGGCCCTGAGAGAATTTCCCTGCTGTGTGGGGGAGTCTCTGATGTCCAACATGGTGTTAGCTGCACCTGGAGCATTTTCCGCACTGAGAACATCTCAGCGGTTTCTTCCCTGTACGGATTTCTAGATGCTTGATACTCCGGGAGCACCTAATGAAGCTTCCCCCACATTCAAGGCCTCTCTGCTGTGTGGGTCACTGAGGTGTGAAGTCAAATTGAATCTTTTTCTGCAGTCAGGCTATTCCTAGGGTCTCTCATACCTCTGTGGATTCTTGGTTACTGAAGTTTTTCCAACATGCCAAGCATTTATAAAGTCTCTCTCCTGTGTGGCTTGCCTGATGTGTAACAAGGCCTGATCTGAGCTTAACCCTTTCTTGTCATGTGTCACAGAAGTTTAGATCCTGTGTGGATTCTCCCATGTTTAACAAGGTCTGATCTCCGTTTGAAACTTTTCCCACAGTCCAGGCACTTATGAGGGCTCTCTCCTGTATGGATTGCTTGATGTCTAAGAAGGTGAGACCTCTGCTTGAAAGCTGTCCCACAGTCCAAGCACTTGTGAGGTCTCTCTCCTGTGTGGATTCCTTGATGTCTAAGAAGGTGTGACTTCTGCTTGAAACTTTTCCCACAATCCAAGCAGTTATGGGGTCTCTCTCCTGTGTGGATTACCCGATGTTTAACGAGGTCTGACCTGCGCTTGAAACTTTTTCCACAGTCCAAGCACTTACAGGGGTTCTCTCCTGTATGGATTGCCTGATGATTAACAAGGTCTGATCTCTGTCTGAATCTTTTCCCACAATCCAAGCAGTTATGGGGTCTCTCTCCTTTGTGGATTGCCTGATGTTTAACAAGGTTTGACCTCCATATGAAACTTTCCCCACATTCCAAGCACTTGTGGGGTCTCTCTCCTGTGTGCATTGCCTGATGTGTAGCAAGAGATGATCTCCATGTGAAACTTTTCCCACAGTCCAAGCACTTATGGGGTCTCTGTCCTGTGTGAATTGCCAGATGTTTAATAAGCGCTGATCTCGTTATAAATTTTTTTCCACAGTCAAAGCAGTTATGGGGTCTCTCTCCTGTATGGATTGCCTGATGTTTAACAAGTTTTGACCTCCCTGTGAAACTTTTCCCACAGTCCAAGCACTTATGGGGTCTCTCTCCGGTGTGGATTGCCTGGTGATTAACAAGGTCTGATCTCCGCTTGAAACTTTTCCCACAGTCCAAACACTTATGGGGTCTCTCTCCTGTGTGGATTGCCTGATGATTAACAAGGTCTGATCTCCGCTTGAAACTTTTCCCACAATCCAAGCACTTATGAGGGCTCTCTCCTGTATGGATTGCTTGATGTCTAAGAAGGTGAGACCTCTGCTTGAAACTTGTCCCACAGTCCAAGCACTTGTGAGGTCTCTCTCCTGTGTGGATTGCTTGATGTCTAAGAACATGTGACCTCTGCTTGAAACTTTTCCCACAGTCCAAGCACTTATGGGGTCTCTCTCCTGTGTGGATTACCCGATGTTTAACAAGGTCTGACCTCCGATTGAAACTTTTCCCACAGTCCAAGCACTTATGGGGTCTCCCTCCTGTGTGGATTGCCTGATGATTAGCAAGATCTGATTTGCGTGTGAAACTTTTGCCACAGTCCAAGCACTTATGGGGTCTCTCTCCTGTGTGGCTTTCTTGATGTGAAATTAGTGCTGACTTAGAACTGGAACATTTCCCGTACTCGAGGCAAATGGGCTTCTCTCCAGTGTGGCTTCTCCCATGGTTATTAAGATCTGAGCGGTTACTGAAGCTTTCCCCACGGTCCAAGCACTGAAGGGGTTTCTCTCCAGTGTGGATTGTCTGATGTGTCACAAGCTGTGATCTCACAATGAATCCTTTACCACACTGTAGGCAGTGCCATGGTGTCTCCTTCTTGTGATTTGTCTGCTGCGCGATGGGATCCTTGTCTCCTCCCCCACAGTTAATAGATTCATCCTCTTTCTTCCCTGGGTGGCTTTCCAGCAGCTTCTCTGACCTGTGCCAATTTCCCCAGGCTTCTCCCTGTTCCACGCACTGGGAAAAATTCCCTTCAGCTCTTCTCACAAATGTCCCCTGTGGTTCCACTTCCCCAGGAACTTCCTCATGATGATTCCCCTCCTGCTTCTCACTCCCTCGCTCAGCACCTGCTGGGAGAGAGACAATCCAGACAGGAGGCATTGTGTTGGGGAGAAAGAGGAATAGCACAGAGGGAAAACCCAACACAAAGACTGAGCAATTGGATTCTGCCTCCACATCCCAGCCAAATACTCACAGGGAAGGAAATTCCTGCAGCTAACAGAATGAGTGGAAATTCGTGAGCGATATCTGCTGACTACAGTCCTGCCCTGGGTGAGATGAGGAAGAACGGAGGACACTCACTCACACCGTATTTTGGGATTCTCAGCTTTTCCTTTCATTCCCCAGACGGTTTCTGTGTCAGTCCTCACCTGTATGGGTGCCTCTTGGGATCTCTCTTTCCTCGCAGGCCTGGAGATCAGGCACCCACGGCTCTTCCCCTCGTTCCAGCCGGGTGATGAGCTCAGGTTTGGGAATGGGAAATCCTGTGCAGAGGGTGAAATCAGACCAGATCAGGGTGCATGGAACATTGGTGGAGTATTTGTCAGAAAGGACATTCCATGAGTGGAACGTTTCCCTGTGCTCTGCTGCAGAAACATGGAATCCAGGAGGACGGGAACATGGTCACTGAGCCCCCTTGCGCAGAGGAAGTTGTCTGGGGAGGTGAGTTGAATTATTACTACACCCTCACTAGGTGTTCCCAGGATCTGTGCACTCTGGGAGCCTTGCTGACTCACACACAGCTCTGGACTTAAGCCCCTGCCTCTTTCTAAACCTGCAGAGCCCAGAGCCCTCCCCATGGCTGGAGCTATTCCCAAGGAGGGAGGTGAACAGGGATTGTGTGTGCAGCTGAGAAACAACACAGACAGGCCAATGCTGGATTTATGCCCCTTTGAAAGCTGGAGGGGGGGGGTGGTTTAACTTGTCCATTGAGTTTTGACACCCATGTGCCACTGGAGAGGGCACGGAGATGCAAATCTCTTTCACATGGCAGCTGTGCATTATGGAACCCATTCGCCTCTGATCTAACTGACCAGGGAAGAACCTGACCCGATTCAGACACGCAGACCCCACGGCTTCTAATAACCGAGGGGACGGGAATCCCTTACCCAGTGAGGTCACTGTCTCATAGTTCTCCTGCATGACGTCCCTGTAGAGGGCTTTCTGAGCGGGGTCCAGCAGAGCCCCCTGCCCCTGGGTGAAATACACAGCCACCTCCTTGAAGGTCACCAGCCCCTGAAACAAGAAGAGTCCCCCACTCAGCACCTGCTGCCCCAGCCACAATCCCACTACCCATGGGAAAGAAAAAAAAACGTGAAGCTCTGGGAGGGCCAGAGTAGCAGAATCCCACCCGCACACTGCTCAGAGCACCTAGGAGGCTTCAGGGGGTGGGGAGAAGGTGAGAGCTCCTTGTTCCGTCCCCCCCGCAGCACATGGAGCAGGGCAGAGTCTTCTCATTTCTCACACGCCTGCCAGCCACAGGCTGATACGGGAAGCAGAGCTCTGAGCCGGGGACAGGGACAGGAATCCCAACAGCTTCCCTTCATAATTCACAGCAGCCTCTGGCTAATGCAGTGGCCCTCAAACTGGTGACCCCTTTCACATAGCAAGCCTCTGAATGCGACCTCTCTTATACATTAAAAACACTTTTTTATATATTTAACACCATTATAAATGATGCAGGCAAAGCGGGGTTTGGGGTGGAGGTTGACAGCTTGCGACCCCCCATGGAATCACCTCGTGACTCCCTAAGGGGTCCCAACCCCCAGTTTGAGAACGCCCGGGCTAGTGGGGTCAGACTCCAGCACTGGGAGCCTGGAAAATGTTATATTCTAGGGGTTATATTCTGTTTGAGAAATGGGGGAATGTCCCCTCCCCCATCCCCCGCCACCAATGGGCATACTCAGAAAATCAGTAGGTTTATCACACCCTGTCTCCTCCCTGCCCCCACCCAGCAGCTCCCAGAAAATCCCCTACCTGAGCTGGCTCCATCACAGCCATTTCCCTTCCCTGTCTCCTGGAAGACGGGCCAATCTGGAGCGAAATGGGGACGTGATTCCTCAGCCTGTCAGGGCGAGAGGGGCGATGGGGGAGGTTACAGAAGGGGCTTCAGTCCATGTCACACCCCGGTTCCCCCCCAGACTCTTCAGTAACCGTCCCAGTAACAGCATCTCTGAGCCAAATGCTAGAAAAAGAGCAGAATCAAAGGGGCCACTTTGAGGGATTGCCCCCATTGCAGTGTAAACCCCTCTCCCTTAGCAATAGCCGGAGCCCTCTGGTGGCAACACCTGAACAATGAGCTGCTCTGGACTACCCCAGCAGCTCCAGGGACAGGAGGATAGAGGCTGATCCCATTGGCCCATCTGCACTCTCCCATGGCCAGAGCCAGCAGTGACTCCGGTCTGACACTGGTATGGCTGAGATCTGAATCCTGCAGGGAAATCAGACCAGGGCCCCAGGCAGCCCCCAAAACTCAGGACACACAGACCCCACCAGCTCGTGTGTGTCTGACAATGATACACATGGAGCAGGGTATGTGGGGGGGGGGAGAGGGGGTCGGGGTTTTTGCCTTGTAGCTTCTGCGCCCCGAGGGGTTAGTGCCCCAAAGCCGGTTTGACCAGTTCCAGGAGAAGAGCTTCTCTCCGCCCCTGCCCCCTTGTGTCCCATGGGGCGGAGAAGCTGCCTTGTCATCTCCCCCCCCTTCCGCCGCCAGGCTCCCCACAGCCCCCTTCCCTCGCAGTGCCCCCCCTCACATCTTCCCCCATTCCAGCCTCGCTCCCCTCAGCCCCACAATCCCCCCGATCTCACTGCATCGCCCCATCTTTCCTTCAGTGCACCCCCGCCCCCATCCCAGCCTGCTCCCCGCACTCCCAGCACCCGCCTCCTGCCTCCACCCCGCTCCCCCCGCCTGCCCTCACCCCCCTGCACCTCTTTATCCTCCTCCCCCTGCAGCCCGGCTGTGACGGGGGGGGGGGTCTCTCTTACCTTCCCTCCGCGCGGGCCCCCCTGGGGCAGGGGCCGGGCCGGGAAGGGGCCTGGCCGGGCTGGGGGCTCTGCCCTGGGAGAGGCTCCTGGGGAACAGCGGGAAGGGCCCTGCTGGAGATTCCCCTCTCCCGGCTGCAGCCAGGGCTACGGGCTCCCAGCACCAGCCGCCGGGGCTCGGGGATCTCGCTGGGAGCCAGAGTCACCGCAGCGGCTGCGAGTCACTTCCTGCTGCCGGGCCTAAGCCCAGCGATCGCTCCCCCCAGAGCCGCCTCCCAGCTGCTCCTGGGTCCTAGCGATCAACCCATCACTCTGCAGCCCCCCTGCCCCCGCACCCTGGGGATCCACCGGCCCCGGGCTCAGGCAGCTTCTCCCAGCATTAAGGGGGCATCCTGCATAGAAACGTCTTCTGTCAGCATTCAGTCTCGTTTGCAGCCTCTCGGCAGGAGAAATCGGCCCGTCTGAGCCGTGGCAAACTTCTCTTCCCATTGGGCTGGCTAAGGCCTTGCTCTAACCTGCCTCTTTGGTCACAGGCTACCGGCACTGGTGCAAAACGTCTGGTTGTCTCAGCTGGCTGGGCCAGATTTGTAAGGGAGAGAGCAGAAGTGGGGTCTGGCATAATAGTTTAGACCAGTGGGAAGGAAACAGATGCATGAGGGGAAGACTGGCAGCAGCACCTCAAGTCTCACATGCCAGGGGGAGTTCAGGATTTAGCTGAAGCAGTTGAGGATGTCGGCTGGTTCCCCTTCTCTGGTTTGCCCTGCTCAGCTTCCCTTTCAGGATCAGGATGATGAAAGCCCAATGGTGCCATGCTGGGTCCCAGGAGACAGCGGGTGTGAGACATACCCCAGGGTACAATCTGGACTGTTGAACTGCTTAATTCTCCATCCCAGGACATGTTTTACACTGCTGCCCTGTGTGAACAACAAACCCCTCCTCGCTCTGCTCCCACACAGCCACCAGCCTTCAAAGTCACTCCTGGCTGCACTGTACTGAGTGCGACCAGCCAGACACTCAGGAACTTACCAATCAACACAGCAACATCAGCCAGGTTTCTACTCCCAGTCTGTTCGCTGTGGCTGGACAAACTCAATAATTAGTTGGTCATCCCCACAAAGGGGCCTGATTAGGCCACAGCCTTGTTCTCTCAAGTCAAATCCCCCCGAAAAATTCAATGAAAACACACAGTCCAGACAAAACACTAAATTGGAACAAGGGGGTTTTCAGGGATTACAAGGGAGAAAGATGTAAAAGGTCAGAACTGGTTAAAAAAAATACAATTTAAACATGCATTTTAAATCCTAAATATTACTAAACTAAGGAAGATGCGAAGCAAACAGGATTTCCCATCCCACCCGCTGTTGCAGGCAGTTCACAGTTCTTAGTACCCAGACTGGATTTCCTTCCAGCGTTGGTCCGTCCTCCCCAGTCCAAGGCCCCTGTTGCCTTTCAAGCCATCTTGTTGCCTTCTGTAAAGATGGGAGAGGAGAGGTGAAAATGGAGGCAATTCTCCCTTGTGCTTTTGAACCACTCTCCTCTTTGAGGTTCACCCCCCAGCTGAGGGGCAGGCGACAATCAGTCTGTGGCCTAAGTGAGTGTCCAGCCATCCTTCCGGTGAATTGTAACTCTCTTGTTCCCAGCTCCACAGCTGGTGAATGGCCGGCTGAGCAATTAATGGCCACATAGCACCTAGCTGGTGTGCAGATACCATTGTCTCTGGGGAGCTCGTCTGTGGGCGTTTTCCAGCTTTACAGCATGTAACAAACATACAGCGAACTCTCAGAGCTCCATAGACAATGTTGATAGACACATTTTAACGGGGCAATAACATTCAGCAGACGATGACTTTTCCTATGATACCTCACAAGACATACTTTGGAGAAGATTTATCATTTTGTAAAAGTGGTGACCATAATACTGAGGGCTTTGGGTTCTGGCGTGTGGTGGTCGGAGCCTTGGGTAGAAGGGGCGGAGCCGGCAGGCTAGCCTCCCCAAAACAGGGGTTCGCACGCCACCCATGGTAGGTGGTAAGGTTGTGTGAGGACAGAGGCACTGTCAACTCCATGGTTTTAGCACAATGTGGGAGAGTATCTCCTGCAAAGAGACCAAGGGCATGGCTACACTTGCAGATCTAGAGCGCTTTGAGTTAAACCAGCCTTCGTAGAGCGCAATAGGGAAAGCGCTGCAATCTGTCGACACTGACAGCTGCAAGCGCACTGGCCACATTAGCAGCTCTTGCAACGGCCATAGAGAGCACTGCATTGTGGTAGCTATCCCAGCATGGAAGTGGCTGCAACGTGCTTTTCAAATGGGGGTGCGGTGGGGTGAAGTGTGACAGGGAGTGTGTTGTGTGTATGTGGGCGGAGAGAGAGTGGATTTTGGGGGGGCTGAGAGCATGTCAGCATGCTGTCTTGTAAGTTCAGACAGCAGCGGGCCCCCCGTCCCTTTCTCTCACACACAGCATTCCACAGTAATGGTTGCTTTCTCTCAGAGCAGATAAGCAGCTGGCTGTCAGAAACTGAGCTTTCAAAGGGCATATCTGCAATCCTGCTGCAATTCCAAAACAATGACAAGAGTGGCCACTTGACTTAAGGGGATTATGGGACGTTTCTGGAGGCTGATCAGAGCGCAGTAATGCAACACCCCGTTCACACTGACACCCGGGCGTTTCAGCCAATGCACACCAAGTGTTAATCTTCTCACCGAGGTGGAGTACCAGGAGCGCTCTAGCCCTGGAGTCAGAGCGCTCTAGGTGTCTTGCCAGTGTGGACGGGTAGTAAGCTAGGGCACCCGGGCCTGCTTTAATGTGCTCTAACTCGCAAGTGTAGCCAAGCCCCAAGAATCCAATGCTCTGATTCTCCCCTCACAACAACTGCACACTGGCGTAGACAGGTCAAGTGACACCAGGGGGATTACTGTTGAATAGCACCCAGGTGAGGGAGAGGAGGATGAATCCGGAAGTCCAGTCAGACAGTTCCTGTTTTGTACTGGGGTCAGGGAGAGGGGCACAAGATTTTAGAGAGTTTTATCTCTATAGGAAGTCTGAGGAGCCTATGACAGGGCAGGGTGAGGTTGGCTGGGCGACCTCACTGTGCATTTCCATCCCAGACCACGTCTGCCTTGGCTTTACCTTGAACCTTAACTCTGGAGTGGGTCCCCATTTCATGCAAAACAAAGGAGACTAGGAGTGGGAGAAACTAAATTCTACTTTATTACAAGCACAAGCCCAGTTCAGTCCCAGCCCACTGCTGCACCCAATTCCCGCACGCTCCAACAAGACAGCTACATCTGAAAATGGGGAGAAAAGTGCCGAGAAGCCATGAGAGACGTTGGGACCCCGTCACAAAAGCAAACACTCCAAGAGCCGGGAATCCAAAGAGCTCAGGTTGGAAGGATTCTTGCCAGCAAGTTAAAGAAGTATAGGCTGGATGAATGGACTATAAAGTGGATAGAAAGCTGGCTAGTTCATCGGGCTCAACGGATAGTGATCAATGGCTCCAAGTCTAGTTGGCAGCCATTATCAAGCAGAGTACCCCAAGGGTCGGTCCTGGGGCCGGTTTTGTTCAATATCTTCATTAATGATCTGGAGGATGGCGTTGACTGCACCCTCAGCAAGTTTGCGGATGACACTAAACTGGGAGGAGGAGTAGATACGCTGGAGGGTAGGGATAGGATACAGAGGGACCTAGACAAATTAGAGGATTGGGCCAAAAGAAATCTGATGAAGTTCAACAAGGACAAGTGCAGAGTCCTGCACTTAGGATGGAAGAATCCCATTCACTGTTACAGACTAGGGACCGAGTGGCTAGGCAGCAGTTCTGCAGAAAAGGACCTAGTGGTTACAGTGGACGAGAAACTGGATACGAGTCAACAGTGTGCCCTTGTTGCCAAGAAGGTTAACGGCATTTTGGGCTGTATAAGTAGAAGCATTGCCAGCAGATCGAGGGACATGATCATTCCTCTCTATTCGACATTGGTGAGGCCTCATCTAGAGTACTGTGTCCAGTTTTGGGCCCCACACTACAAGAAGGATGTGGAAAAATTGGAAAGAGTCCAGCGGAGAGCAACAAAAATGATTAGGGGGCTGGAGCACATGACTTATGAGGAGAGCCTGAGGGAACTGGCATTATTTAGTCTGCAGAAGAGAAGAATGAGGGGGGATTTGATAGCTGCTTTCAACTACCTGAAAGGGGATTCCAAAGAGGATGGATCTAGACTGTTCTCAGTGGTAGCAGCTGACAGAACAAGGAGTAATGGTCTCAAGTTGCAGTGGGGGCAGTTTAGGTTGGATATTAGGAAAAACTTTTTCACTAGGAGGGTGGTGAAGCACTGGAATGCGTTACCTAGGGAGGTGGTGGAATCTCCTTCCTTAGAGGTTTTTAAGGTCAGGCTTGACAAAGCCCTGGCTGGGGTGATTTAGTTGGGGATTGGTCCTGCTTTGAGCAGGGGGTTGGACTAGATGACCTCCTGAGGTCCCTTCCAACCCTGATATTCTATGATTCTATGATGCAGTGTAGGGTGAGTGGGGCAGACAGTCTCTATCGTTCCCACACAGGACTCTGCAGTAGATGAGGAAAGGATGGACAGCTGGGCTGTCAGGCTCCTCATCTCCCTATGGCCTCCATGATGGGTATCCTATGCCTGGCTTCAAAGCTGCTTAGATCCCCTGACATCCCTGGCCTCCTCCTCACCTCTGCCCAGACTCGTCCTATCAGCTGCCCCCTCGGGCATGAGTCACATCATTTTAAAATTCAGGCACGGCTTGACCCCACACTCGCAGGATAATTCCTGTCTCTCTCTGGCGCTGATGCAGCGAGTGCACAGTTCTCGACCTCAGCTGTCTGGCTCTGAAGAGCAAACCCAGCGGTTTCCCAGCTCTGTCTCCCCAACCCCATCTCCAACCCTCTCCCCCTCCTGTCTGTATCTCACATCACTACCGAGATCAGGTGGTAACTTCCTTCTCCATGTCAGTGTCTGCCTCTGGGAGTGTGAATCTAGCTCGCACCCTCAGCGCTTGTGCTGATGAATATTGATAAATCAATTGACAAGGGGTAGAAAAAGGTTAAAATTAAATTAAAAAGGACTGTTCCGGCAAATGAACGTTTGTCTCACGTAGCTCTCAATAAATCTGAGCAACGTCCCGACAGACTAAGTATCAAAGTATGTGACCAAGCGGCCCTCAGGAACAGAAAAAAAACCCACAATCCAGGGTGGGCTATAAAACATTTTCACATTCATAAAGTGAAACCCCAGAGAAACTGAAGACTCAAACTCCAGGAAATAAGTGTACCCATTTTATTCTGAAGGGGCTAAACCTGCTTTACTTCTTGCTTCATGATTTGGTCATTTGTTACAAAAGTTTTAGCAGCAGCATCATAAACCCAGAACAAACAAAGCAGCTTCCCATCTACAAATGATCTGGCCTAGCCTAGACAAAAACTGAACGCAATTTTACCAAGCGATGGAAACGGGGTTATAAGATCAGAAAAGTGAAAAATGTGCCTTCAGATTCATTTGAATTCCCTTCCAGGTCTGTGACACTTTCTTCTCCGGCCCTCAGGGATTACAGCTATCAAAACAGTTGACTCCTAAGCATGGAGAGCCAGGGACACGATGGTAAGTGCCACCTTGGGAGGTGGAGGGACTGAACAGGGGCTGGATAAAACGCTCCATTGCTGGGACAGAGGCTGCTGTTTCGGGAGTGGAGCATTACGGTGATGGGGAAAGGAGGGAAACCCTCAGGCCTGGTCTACACTAACCCCCCAATTCGAACTAAGGTACGCAACTTCAGCTACGTGAATAACGTAGCTGAAGTCGACGTACCTTAGTTCGAACTTACCGTGGTCCAGATGCGGCAGGCAGGCTCCCCCGTCGACTCCGCGTACTCCTCGCGCAGAGCAGGATTACCGGAGTCGACGGCGAGCACTTCTGGGTTCGATTTATCACGTCCAGACAAGACGCGATAAATCGAACCCAGAAGTTCGATTGCCTGCCGCTGAACCAGCGCGTAAGTATAGACAAGCCCTCAGACTCACCCCATCACCTTCAAATAGCACAGAAGCTAAAACATCACGGTGATGGGATCCCCAGGGTGCAGCCTGGGCCTGTGGAACCGCTGTGCCCCCTTCTCTCTCCAGCCTGGGCTGTGTCTCACCATGCTTTGCTAGTGACAAGCAGCAAACCCCTCCAGGCGCTGCGATCACTCAGCACAACAGCATGTGCAGCCATACACCCAGCTAGATTGCATGAATGCTCCCAGAGCCACTCATGAATCACACAAAGAAAGGAACCGGCCAAATTCCCTCTGCTCCCTGCACTGTACCTCAGGACTATACCATCTTTAATAATAAAATAATAATAATAATGGAGATATCCTATCTCCTAGAACTGGAAGGGACCTTGAAAGGTCATCGAGTCCAGCCCCCTGCCTTCACTAGCAGGACCAAGTACTCCTCAAGACGTGCAGTGCAAATGAATTAATTGGTTCACCACTTCATCAATGGAAAGTGGTTATACACCAGTCTTTGCTAACCTGAGGAGGTTTACCACACATTTCAGGCAAACTCACTGGTAAAGAGAAAAAGTAAAACAAATGTATTGACTACATAAGATAGATTTTAAGTGATTATAAGTCAGAGTTAGCTACCAAAAGACAATAAAATATAAGCACGCAGTCTAAACTCTCAACCCTATTAGACTGGGCAACATCTAGATTAAGCAGTTTTTCTCACCCCACTGGATATTTCAGTGCTTAATAAACAGATTTGTCTCAAACCTGGGCCAGTCTACTCTGTTGGAGTCTTCAGTCTTCTTCTGAGTGTCTTGTTGCTTGCAGCATAGGTGGGGGCAGGAGAAAGGCCAAGCATGCGGCCACTCTGTGTCCCTCGTCCATGTGCTTGGAGAACACAAGTCCAGGCATGTCTGGTGGGCATTGCTGGCCCAGACAAGGTTGAGCAATACCCCTCCTGTGGCCTTATGCAGGTGAGTCATTGAATTGTAACTCCTCTGCTGGACAATGGGTGGTCATGTCTATTTAGCACCCACCAGGGCATTGGTTACCTCTCATGTCATTGTCTCTGGAGAGCTAGCATCTGGGCGCTTCCCAAACTTACAGCATGTATTGCTGACAAGCATACAACACAATTCTCATAACTTCACATGCATTCATGATATATATATTTAGCTAGAACAGTGACTTTCAGCAGATCATAGCCTTTACCCTGATATCTCACATGGCCTGCTTTATATGCAATATCACAATGATAAATAAATGAGGAATACAGGGGTTACAGGATGCTCCCCCAAGGTATAGAATGTCACAACCACATTTTTCTGTCCCAGTTCCCACCTTTTTTAGCATCTGTTTAATTCTAGCCCATAAGGGAGAAAATATACCAACACTCAACGCTTTTCAGCGCGGCCTGGAATAATGTGAGACTATCTGGGAATGAGACAATCCGGCCCCACGGGGGGACTCAGTGACTAACGATCACTCTGTTAATGGGAGGGATCTGAATAGATAAGATGCTCCAGGTGAGTTTGTCACACTGTCTGGAGTGGTTCACAACTGGGCGTGCTGACCTCCAGGCGGATTAGCAGAAAACCGGGCAGACATCCCAGGCTGCTGGTTCGTTCTGTAATTAGATTTCACCAAGCCAGTGATAAATGTGAACTCCTGGATCGCTATCGCAGTCTTACCCTAGACTCACAGACAGTCCCCTTAGACTCTCCAGTCTGTCTTGCCAACCAGACAAACTGGAATTTGTGATAAATGGTCACTTAAACCAAAAATCACATCTGATCACGTTGCTCCCAGTCCCAAGAGATCAGTCACTTACCCCAGAGCAATTGGTACCCTAGATCTTACACCAAAGACAACGCAGGCAGCCAGTTCTATAGTAAATTAACTAAAGGTTCATTAGCTAAGAAAAGGAAGTGAGAGCTATGGAGAGGTTAGAGCACGTAAAATATAGGCACAGGTGAGTCACAGTTTGTAATTCCAAAGGGTGGCAGTGATGTAATAAAATGCCAGTTTCCCAAAAGTCTTTTCAGGGTACCCAGATTGGCCCTGGGGGTCACAGCTTTGTATCAGGTACATTTCCCTGTAAGAGTGCAAACAGCCCGGAGATGAACAAGCTTCCTCTGAATCCATACTTACGGCTTCCTCTCATAGAAAACAGGCTGACAGGGTCACTACCCACGTGAGCTTTCCCTTTGATAATGGAGAGTGAGGAACGCATTTTGAGTCTTTGATCTCCAATCCTCAGGCACAACGCCCACTTGCTTTGAAATAACAAGTTTCTGTTAAAGTTCTTCATTTGCATTCCACTAGGCTTCTTCCTCGTTTGATGGGTTATTTAGTTACGGGGTATACACAATGGAAATATTCACTACTACATTATAACAGGATATAGACAAGTGAAAACAATGCAAGTAACATCCCATCAGTTGCCAGGAAGTTTAAACATCAAATACACTCAGATACATTTAACAATCACTTTGATCTACCCTAAACAAAAGAAAGGAAAATACAGCTACTATAAGGTGGGTGAACAACTGGTTGGATAACCGTTCCCAGAGAGTAGTTATCAATGGTCATGCTTTAGGGCATAACGACTGGGGTTCTGCAGGGATCAGTTCTGTGTCCAGTTCTTTCCAATGTCTTCATCAATGATTTAGATAATAGCATAGAGAGTACACTTATAAAGTTTGCAGATGATACCAAGCTGGGAGAGGTTGCAAGAGCTTTGGAGAATAGGATGAAAATTCAAAATGATCTGGACAAACTGGAGAAATGGTCTGAGATAAATAGATTCATAGATTCTAGGGCTGGAAGGGACCTCGAGAGGTCATCGAGTCCAGTCCCCTGCCCTCATGGCAGGACCAAAGACTGTCTAGACCATCCCTGATAGACATTTATCTAACCTACTCTTAAATATCTCCAGAGATTGAGATTCCACAACCTCCCTAGGCAATTTATTCCAGTGTTTAACCACCCTGACAGTTAGGAACATTTTCCTAATGTCCAACCTAAACCTCCCTTGCTGAAATGTAAGTCCATTGCTTCTTGTTCTATCCTTAGAGGTTAAGGAGAATTATTTTTCTCCGTCCTCCTTAGCAACATTTTAGGTACTTGAAAACTATTATATGTCAGGGTGGTTAGACACTGGAATAAATTGCCTAGAGAGGTTGTGGAATCTCCTTCATTGGAGATTTTTGAGAGCAGTTTAGACAACTATCATCTGGTACCACTGAGAACAGTCTAGATCCATCCTCTTTGGAACCCCCTTTCAGGTAGTTGAAAGCAGCTACCAAATCCCCCCTCTTTCTTCTCTTCTGTAGACTAAACAACCCCAGATCCCTCAGGCTCTCCTCATAATTTTTCCACATCCTTCTTGTAGTGTGGGGCCCAAACCTGAACACAGTACTCCAGATGAGGCCTCACCAATGTCCAATAGAGGGGAACGATCACGTCCCTCGATCTGCTGGCAATGCCCCTACTTATACAGCCCAAAATGCCGTTAGCCTTCTTGGCAACAATGGCACACTGTTGACTTATATCCAGCTTCTCGTCCACTGTAACCCCTAGGTCCTTTTCTGCAGAACTGCTGCCTAGCCATTCGGTCCCTAGTCTGTAGCAGTGAATGGGATTCTTTCATCCTAAGTGCAGGACTCTCCACTTGTCCTTGTTGAACCTCATCAGATTTATTTTGGCCCAATCCTCTAATTTGTCTACATCACTCTGTATCCTATCCTTACCCTCCAGCGTATCTACCAGTCCTCCCAGCTTAGTGTCATCTGCAAACTTGCTGAGGGTGCAGTTCACGTCATCCTCCAGATCATTAATGAAGATACTGAACAAAACAGGCCCAAGGACCGACCTTTGGGGCACTCCACTTGATATCAGCTGCCAACTAGACATGGAGCCATTGATCACTACGCGTTGAGCCCGACGATCTAGCCGGCTTTCTATCCACTTTATGGTCCATTCATCCAGCCCATACTTCTTTAACTTGCTGGCAAGAATACTGGAGGAGATCATATCAAAAGCTTTGCTAAAGTCAAGGAATAACACATCCACTGCTTTCCCTTCATCCACAGAGCCAGTTATCTCGTCATAGAAGGCAATTAGGTTACTCAGAAATGACGTGTCCTCTTCTTCCAAGTCTTTAAAAATACACATTTACATTTCAAACTCTAGGTTATCTAAGGTGGACACATTTTTAAAATCTCTCTCTAAAAGTTGAATCTGAGTCAATTACATACAAGTTGCTTAACCCTTTCATGCCATGTGTCACAGAAGTTTAGATCCTGTGTGGATTCTTCCATGTTTAATGAGGTCAGACCTCCGTATGAAACTTTTCCCGCAGTCCAAGCACCTCTGGAGTCTCTCCTCTGTGGATTGCCTGATGTTGAACAAGGTGTGACCTTTGTATAAAACTTTTCCCACAGTTCAGGCCTCGTGGGGTTTCTCTCCTGTGTGTAATGCCTGATGTTTAATAAGGTCTG
>NW_020664915.1:112569-112827 GCF_002925995.2 Terrapene triunguis
GTCTCGCTCCTGTGTGGATTGCCTGATGTTGAACAAGGTTTGACCTCCCTGTGAAACATTTCCCACAGTCCAAGCATTTGTGGGGTCTCTCTCCTGTGTGGATTACCTGATGTTGAACAAGGTGTGACTTTTTTATGAAACTTTTCCCACAGTCCAAGCACTTGTTCGGTCTCTCTCCTGTATGGATTGCCTGATGATAAACTAGGTGTGTCCTCTGTATGAAACTTTTCCCACAGTCCAAGCACTTGTGGGGTCTTT
>NW_020664915.1:112837-113006 GCF_002925995.2 Terrapene triunguis
CTTGTGGGGTCTTTCTCCTGTGTGTAATGCCTGATGTTTAACAAGGTATGACCACTGTGTGAAACTTTTCCCACAGTCCAAGCACTTGTGGGGTCTCTCTCCTTTGTGGATTGCCTCATGACGAACTAGGTGTGACCTCTGTATGAAACTTTTCCCACAGTCCAAGCAC
>NW_020664915.1:113016-123298 GCF_002925995.2 Terrapene triunguis
GAACTAGGTGTGACCTCTGTATGAAACTTTTCCCACAGTCCAAGCACTTATGGGGTCTCTCCCCTGTGTGGTTTAACTGATATCTAATTATTTGTGTCTTCGAAATGAAACATTTCCCGCACTCGAGGGATTGAGCGGGTTTCTCTCCAGTGTGGCTTGTCCCATGGTTATTAAGATCTGAGAGCTTATTGAAGCTTTCCCCATGGTCCAAGCATTGAAGGGGTTTCTCTCCAGTATGGATTGTCTGATGTGTCACAAACTGTGATCTCAAAATGAATCCTTTCCCACACTGAAGGTAGTGCCACGGTGTCTCTTGCTTGGGATTTGTCTGCGGCGCTCTGGGATCCTCCTCTCCTCCCCCACCGTTAATAGATTCATCCACTTTCTTCCCTGGGTGGTTTCCCAGAAGCCTCTCTGACCTGTGCCGACTTCCCCAGGTTTCTGCCTGCTCCAAGCACTGGGAAAAATTTCCTTCATCTCTTCCTACAAAGGTCCCCTGCGGTTCCACTTCCCCGGGAACTTCCTCATGATGATTCCCCTCCTCATTCTCCCTCCCTTGCTCAGCACCTGCTGGGAGAGACACAATCCAGACAGGAGTCATTGTGCTGGGGAGAAAGAGGAATAGCACCGAGGGAAAACCCAACACAAAGACTGAGCAATTGGACTCCGCCTCCACATCCCACCCAAACGCTCACAGGGAAGGAAAGCTGGGAAGCAAACTCCTGCTGCTAAGAGGCTGGGTGGAATGGCATGAGCTATATCTGATGACTGCAGCCCTGTCCTGGCTGAGATGAGGAAGAACTGGGGTGCTTACTCACACCATATTTTGGTTACAAAGTATTCTTAAAACTACAATACCCACCTGCTGAAGTGAAAAAACAGAGTGACAGAGCCAGAAGAGTACCCAGAAGCCACCTACTACAGGACAGGCCCAACAAAGAAAATAACAGAACGCCACTAGCCGCCACCTTCAGCCCCCAACTGAAACCTCTCCAGCGCATCATCGAACATCTACAACCTATCCTGAAAGATGATCCTTTACTCTCACAGATCTTGGGAGACAGACCTGTCCTCGCTTACAGACAACCCCCCAATCTAAAGCAAATACTCACCAGCAACCACACACCATACAACAAAAACACTAACCCAGGAACCTATCCTTGCAACAAAGCCTGATGCCAGCTCTGTCCACATATCTATTCAAGTGACGCCATCATAGGACCTAACCACGTCAGCCACACCATCAGGGGCTCGTTCACCTGCACATCTACCAATGTGATATATGCCATCATGAGCCAGCAATGCCCCTCTGCCATGTACATTGGCCAAACCGGACAGTCTCTACGCAAAAGAATAAATGGACACAAATCTGACATCAGGAATCGTAACATTCAAAAACCAGTGGGAGAACACTTCAACCTCTCTAATCACTCAGTGACAGACTTGAAGGTGTCAGTTTTGCAACAAAAAAACTTCAAAAACAGACTCCAAAGAGAGACTGCTGAACTCGAATTAATATGCAAATTAGACAATTAATTTAGGCCTAAACAGAGACTAGGAATGGTTGGGTCATTACACTAATTGAATTTTTTCCCCCCCATGTTAAGTTCTCCTCACACCTTCTATGGGTCATCTCGATTATCACTTCAAAGTTTTTTCTTCTGCTGCTACGGATAGCTCATCTCAATTGATTGGCCTCTTACAATTGGTATGCGTACTTCCACCTTTTCATGTTCTCTGTATGTATAAATAACTTCTGTCTGTGTGTTCCACTCTATGCATCTGAAGAAGTGAGCTGTAGCCCACGAAAGCTTATGCTGAAATAAATTTGTTAGTCTCTAAGGTGCCACAAGTACTCCTCTTCTTTTTACCATATTTTGGGATTCTCAACTTTTTCCTTCATTTCCTAGATGGTTTCTGTGTCAGTCCTCACCTGTGCGGGTGCATCTCGGAAGCCTTCTTTCTTTGCAGGCCTGGAGATCGGGCACCCATGGCTCCTCCCCTCGTTCCAGCCGGGCGATCAGCTCAGGTTTGGGAATGGGAAATCCTGCGCAGAGGGTGAAATCAGACCAGATCAGGGTGGAGTATTTGTCAGAAAGGACATTCCGTGAGTGGAACCAGTCGCTGTGCTCTGCTGGAGGAACGTGGAATCCAAGAAGATGGGGAAATGGTCACTGAGCCCCCTCGCGCAGAGGAAGTTGTCTGGGGAGATGAGTTGAATTATTACTACACCCTCACTAGGCGTTCCCAGGATCTGTGCGTTCTGGGGGCCTTGCTGACTCACACACAGCTCTGCACTTAAACCTCTGCCTCTTTCTAAACCTGCAGAGCCCAGAGCCCTCCCCATGGCTGGAGCTATTCCCAAGGAGGGAGGTGAACAGGGATTGTGTGTGCAGCCGAGAAACAACACAGACAGGACAATGCTGGATTTATGCTCCTTTGAAAGCTGGAGGGGTGGGGATGGTTTAGCTTGTCCATTGGGTTTTGACACCCATGTCCCACTGGAAAGGGCACAGAGATGCAAGTCTCTCTCACACGGCAGCTGTGCATTATGGAACCCACTCACCTCTGATCTAACTGACATGGGAAGAACCTGACCAGATTCAGACACACAGACCCCACGGCTTCTAGTATCTGAGGGAACGGGAATCTCTTACCCAGCGAGGTCACCATCTCATAGTTCTCCTGCATGACATCCCTGTAGAGGGCTCTCTGAGTGGGGTCCAGCAGAGCCCCCTGCCCCTGGGTGAAATACACAGCCACCTCCTCGAAGGTCACCGGCATCTGGAACACCAAAAGCCCCCATTCATTACCTGCTGCTCCAGCCACAATCCGACTAGTCACGCGGGAGGAAGGATGAAGAAATGGAAGCTCTGGGAGCGCCAGAGTAGCAGAATCCCACCCCCATCCAGCTCAGAGCAGCCAGGAGGCTTCAGGGGGTGGGGAGAAGGTGAGAGCTCCTTGTCCTTCCCAGCACACGGAGCAGGGCAGGGTCTTCTCATTTCCCACATGCCTGCCAGACATAGGCTGATACGGGAAGCAGAGCTCTGAGCCAGAGACAGGGACAGGAATCGCAACACTTCCCTTCATATTTCACAGCAGCCTCAGGCTAGTGGGGTCTCACTCCAGCATTGGGAGCCTTGAAAATGTTCCCAGCCCTGTGCAAGGGGGTTGTATCCTTTTTGAGAAATGGGGGAATGTCCCATCTCCCCTCCCCCGTCACCAATGGGCCCACTCAGAAAATCAGCAGGTTTATCACACCTTGTCTGCTCCCTGCCCCTGCCCAGGAGCTCCCTGAAAATCCCCTACCTGAGCTGGCTCCATCACAGACATTTCCCTTCCCGGCATCCTGGAAGATGGGCCCATCTGGAGCGAAATGTGGATATGATTCCTCAGCCTGTCGGGGCGAGAGGGGCGATGGGGGAGGTTACAGAAGGGGCTGGAGTCCATGTCACACCCCGGTTCCCCCCCAGCCTCTTCAGACCCTCCCAGTAACTGCATCTCTGAGCCAAATGCTAGAAAAAAAGCAGAACTAAAGGGGCCACTTTGGGGGATTTCCCCACACTGCCGTGTAAACTCCTCTCCCTTAGGAGCAGCAGGAGCCCTCTGATGGCATCACCTAAAGAACGAGCTGCCCTGGACTCCTGCAGCAGCCCCCAGGGACAGGCAGGCAGAGGCTGATCCCATTGGCCCATCCACACTCCCTGCCTGCCCAAAGCAGCAGTGACTCCGGTGTGGCTGAGATGTGAATCCTGCCCAGACATCAGACCAGGGCCTGGGCGACCCCAAAACTCATGAGACACAGACCCCACCAGCACGGGTGTGTCTGACAATAACAACACGCTGGGAGCAGGGTGTGGGTGTGGGGGGCTGGGTTTTTGCCTCTGTCCCCCGCCAGTCTCCCCACCCCCCCCTTCCCTCGCAGTGCCCCCACTCACATCTTCCCCCATTCCAGCCTCGCTCCCCTCAGCCCCACAATCCCCCCCGATCCCCTGCATCGCCCCATCTTCCCTTCAGTGCACCCCCGCCCCCATCCCAGCCTGCCCCCCGCATCCCCAGCACCCGCCTCCTGCCCCCACCCCGCTCCCCCCGCCTGCCCTCACCCCCTGCACCTCTTTATCCGCCTCCCCCTGCAGCCCGGGTGTGACGGGGTGGGGGCGGGTTTCTCTTACCTTCCCTCCGAGCGGGGCCCCCCTGGGGCAGGGGCAGGGCCGGGAAGGGGCCTGGCCAGGCTGGGGGCTCTGCCCTGGGAGAGGCTCCTGGGGAGCAGCGGGAAGGGCCCTGCTGGAGATTCCCCTCTCCCGGCTGCAGCCAGGGCTCCGGGGTCCCAGCACCAGCCGCCGGGGCTCGGGGATCTCGCCAGGAGCCAGAGTCACCGCAGCGGCTGCGAGTCACTTCCTGCTGCCGGGCCTGAGCCCCGCGATCGCTCCCCCCAGAGCCGCCTCCCAGCTGCTCCTGGGTCCTAGCGATCAACCCACCGCTTTGCAGCATCTCTGTGTCTGGCTCCTGTTACACTCACAGGCTCTAAGGTCAGAAGGGCCGATCATGAGCATCTAGCCCAGCGATTCTCACGACCAAATTTGGTGGCCTCAGAGTGTGGCCAGCAACTCTCCCTGGTGGCCGCTCTGACACTTTCCCCTATAATCCTAACTAACTTTACGAGAAACCAATAAATATGCACAGAGGTAAGCAGGGGAAACGGTCTTACTATTGTGGGGAACTTTTCTGGCTTATACACCACCCTGATAGAATCGAATAGCAAAAGGAGCTGAGTCCTCGCTCCCACTCCCTTTACCTGGAGACCTGCCTGACCTCCAGGACTCCCCTTCCACTCCGGTGTCTGAAACCCCGACGAGGCTGGCCCCAAGATTGCTGCGGGGTTTTCATCCCCAATTTTGTTGTGATCACTCAGGAGAGAGGCTAGGGTGTCGTATCCCCACTCTGGGGTGCTCTCTTCCCTCCGGACACATCCCTGATGTGGCCATTCAGAATTGCATTGAGTTCAGAACAAATACGATTTATTAAACAGCAAGTAATAAAAAAATTAAGGAAAAAATGGGAAAGGGGAATGGAAAACATGATGTCATCCCACGCTGCCCAGGGTCCCCCCTCGCTCTCCCCAGCTGCTCACCACACCCAGCTCCAGACTGCTCCAGACCCAGCAACCCTCTGCATCAGTGCTTCTGCTGCTCCTCTCCCCTTAGCTCTGCCCTTCTCTGGCAGGCAGCTCCAGCTCACACAGAGAACGGGCACCTGACTCCCTCATTGGCCTGCCTGCCTGTCCTGTCAACGAGGTTGACCTAGTGCCTTGGCCTCTCTCCATTCGCCCTGGGGACTAGTCTGAGGGTTTTCATTTCTCATTGGCCCTTCCTGTCTTTTGGTACTGGGAGAAGCCAAGCAAAAACCCCTCACTAAGTTTCAGTAAGGGGCCAACAGTCATGGGGTCAGACAACTTCCAAAGCATCCTTCAGGTGAATTATAAATTTCTTTGTTTCCCCCTTTCTTCCTGTTGGTGATGGACAGCCAGATAAGAGTTTTCTAATACCCACAGTCGGTCCTTTGTCATCTCTGAGGAGTTTGAGTGGGACAATCCCCAGAACTATGACATATTTCAGTAACAAAAACTTTGATATATGTCTGGGTCTTTATGGACAGATCCTCGTCTTTGAGCCTGCTGAGCGGGTTTTGCCATAACAGCAAATGTCCAGGGGTGTTTGCAGAGCACAAGGGCTGAAGCTCAGAAACATCCCTGATTAGTCACCTTCCCAACTAGCCAATTGACCTGCATCCATAGCTGATTGATTGGTGCCAGATCCCACCCACCCACGCCCAGACTCCCAGGCGTCCCGCAGGTCGGCGCTGACTGACAGCTGTTGCCAGTGCCTTGCCACTGTGACAGCAGCCAACACTGCCCTCACCTCATGAGTACCCCACCGCACCCCCTCCAGCACCCCTAACTCTACACCCCCCGTCAGCTCCCACCCCCCATTAGTGTCCTCTTTTGGGGCACCTGGAATATGGTCAGCCTAGCAAGAAACATACATTAAAATCTCACCATTCTACATGCACTGGTGTCACACGCATTTCAGTGGCACAATATTCAGCAGATCATGAGTTTTCCAATGATCCCTCACCAGGCACACTTTGCACACAAAATATCATAACCATACACAAGTGGTGAACATGGGGTGCAGAGGTTATCACAAGAGGGATGCAGTGTGGGGCGACTGGGGCAAAGAAACTCTCTGTCATCCCAACGCAGGACACAGCGGGACATGGGGAGGGTGTGACCTGCTGGCTATCGAGGGCCGTGAAGGCAGGCAGGGAGAGGAGCCCCTCTGCAGGCTTGGCCCAAGTCCACTGGAGCTGCTGGGGAGAGAAACCCCTCCCTCGCTCCAGCCCAGGACCACAGGAGCTGCCACGGCTGGGGAGAGGTGCCTCTCACCCGGCCCCAAGCTGCTGTGGTGAGAGAGGGCTGGGGGCAGTCCTCTCCTCACCGCAGTCTGCACCCCAAAGCCCTCACCCCCAGCCCCACCCCACACACCTAGCCAGAGCCCTCACCCCTCCGCACCCCATCCCTCTGTCCCAGCCCTGAGCCCCCTCCCACACTCCAAACCCCTTGGCCCCACCCCCACCACATGAATTAAGTTCTGTGCACCAGTATGGAGATGATGTGTCACATACTGGTGCATAGAAACAAATTCATTCCACACATGGATGTAAAAAATGAGGGAACACTGGTCAGAACACATCAGATGCTCAGAGTGAGTTTACACTAGGAAATCTGGTGGAGGGTCACAGAGATCTGCTGGCTAATCCCAACCACACCTCCTAGCATAGCCAGAACTTCAGAGGCTGATTCTACAGAGGCAGAGGTGGGATTTCCAGGCCTGTGTCAAACGGTCTGTGGGAATCAGTCCCTCTCAGTGGCGCTGTCTGAATGCGCTTATCCTATGATCCCCAAACACTCGATACCCCCGCACCCAGTTCCCCCTGATATCAAGCTCCACCAGCCCCAGCCATTCAATCCCCAGAGACATCAACAGAACCCAAAGTCCTGGTCCCTTAACATTTGATTCCTCCAGAGCCCAGCACCCTGCGGGATTTGGGGAGGGGAGGAGTTACCAGCCCCCAGGGACACTTGCCCAAAAGGGAACAGCTCAAGTCAGTAAGGAAGCCCATCTCAGGGGCTGGTGGAAGATGGGGGATGGGTACAGGTGTCTAGAGTGAAGGTGGGGCCTGGCCCAAGTGTCCTTCTCCTCATCTCCATGGCAGGGGGATCCTGGCTGGGAGGGGGAGGGAGAGGGGGGAACTTCAGCCAGGCAGAGGGAGCGGCTGGAGGAGTTTCTCTCTCTCCCTTCCCCGACCTGTGGCCCGTCAGCTCAGCAGTCAGGGTTGCAGCAGGGAGGAGGGGCTGATCGGGGCTTCTCCTCCTTTGTTTGGGGTTTGCTTAGACCAGTCAGAGCCAGTGGATCACTGACCAGCTGATGCTCGGCTGCTGATGGATCCTCACCCCAGCCATGGGCAGCTGGATCCTTGGGAGCCAAAAGCCCCTGATGTGTGTGGGAACGAGGAAATGGGTTTGTCATTATGGCCTGATCAGGGTCCTGAGAGAATTTCCCTGCTGTGGGGAGGAGTCTCTGACGGGAATTTCAATTATCCCCATATTGACTGGGTACATGTCACCTCAGGATGGGATGCAGAGATAAAGTTTCTTGACACCTTAAATGACTGCTTCTTGGAGCAGCTGGTCCTGGAACCCACCAGAGGAGAGGCAATTCTTGATTTAGTCCTAAGTGGAGCACACAATCTGGTACAAGAGGTGAATATAACTGGACCGCTTGGTAATAGTGACCACAATATAATTAAATTTAATATCCCTGTGGCAGGAACAATACAACAGCCGCCCAACACTGTAACATTTAATTTCAGAAAGGGGAACTACACAAAAATGAGGAGGTTAGTTAAACAGAATTAAAGGGTACAGTGCCAAAAGTGAAATCTTTCTGCAGGCTGCATGGATACTTTTTAAAGACACCATAGTAGAGGCTCAACTGAAATGTATACCCCAAATTAAAAAACGTAGTAAGAGAACCAAACAAGAGCCACCGTGGCTAAACAACAAAGTAAAAGAAGCAGTGAGAGGCAAAAAGGCATCCTTTAAAAAGTGGAAGTTGAATCCTAGTGAGGAAAATAGAAAGCAGCATAAACACTGGCAAATGAAGTGTAAAAATACAATTAGGAAGGCCAAGAAATAATTTGAAGAACCGTTAGCCAAAGACTCAAAAAGTAATAGCAAAACATTTTTAAGTACATCAGAAGCAAGAAGCCTGCTAAACAATCAGTGGGGTCACTGGACGATTGAGGTGCTAAAGGAGCACTCAAGGACGATAAGGACATTGCGGAGAAACTAATTCTTTGCATCGGTCTTCATGGCTGAAGGATGTGAGGGAGATTCCCAAACCTGAGCCATCCTTTTTAGGTGACAGATCTGAGGAACTGTCCCAGATTGAGGTATCATTAGAGGAGGTTTTGGAACAAATTGATAAATTAAACAGCAATAAGTCACCAGGACCAGATGGTATTCACACAAGAGTTCTGAAGGAACTCAAATGTGAAATTGTAGAACTACTAAATGTAGTCTGCAACCTATCATTTAAATTAGCTTCTGTACCAGATGACTGGAGGATAGCTAATGTGACGCCAATTTTTAAAAAAGGGCTCCAGAGGTGATCCCGGCAATTACAGGCCTGTAAACCTGACTTCAGTACTGGGCAAACTGGTTGAAACTATAATAAAGAACAATATTGTCAGACATATAGAAGAAGAGTCAACATGATTTTAAGTATCAGAGGGGTAGCCGTGTTAGTCTGAATCTGTAAAAAGCAACAGAGGGTCCTGTGGCACCTTAAAGACTAACAGAAGTATTGGAGCATAAGCTTTCGTGGGTGAATGCCCACTTCATCAGACGCAAGTAATGGAAATTTCCAGAGGCAGGTATAAATCAGTATGGAGATAACGAGGTTAGTTCAATCAGGGAGGGTGAGGTGCTCTGCTAGCAGTTGAGGTGTGAACACCAAGGGAGGAGAAACTGCTTCTGTAGTTGGATAGCCATTCACAGTCTTTGTTTAAACCTGATCTGATGGTGCCAAATTTGCAAATGAACTGGAGCTCAGCAGTTTCTCTTTGGAGTCTGGTCCTGAAGTTTTTTTTGCTGTAAGATGGCTACCTTTACATGATTTTAGTAAAGGGAAATCATGCCTCAGCAGTCTACTAGAATTCTTTGAGGAGGTCAACAAGCATGTGGACCAAGGGGATCCAGTGGATATAGTGTACTTAGATTTTCAGAAAGATTTTGACAAGGTCCCTCACCAAAGGCTCTTACGCAAAGTAAGCTGCCACGGGATAAGAGGGAAGGTGCCCTCGTGGATTGCTAACTGATTAAAAGATAGGAAACAAAGAATAGGTATAAATAGAGAGAGGTAAATAGTGGTGTCCCGCAGGGGTCTGTTCTGGGACCAGACCTATTCAACATATTCATAAATGATCTGGAAAAAGGGTTAATCAGTGATGTGGCAAAATTTGCAGATGATGTAAAATTACTAAAGATAGTTAAGACCCAGGCAGACTGCGAAGAGCTACAAAAGGATCTCTCAAAACTGGATGACTGGGCAACAAAATGGCAGATGACATTTAATGTTGATAAATGCAAAGTAATGCACATTGGAAAACATAATCCCAACTATACATATAAAATAAGGGGGTCTAAATTAGCTGTTACCACTCAAGAAAGAGATCTCAGAGTCATTGCGGATAGTTCTCTGAAAACATCCACTCAATGTGCAGCGGCAGTCAAAAAAAGCAAACAGAATGCTGGGAATAATTAAGAAAGGGATAGATAATAGGACAGAAAATATCATCTTGCCTCTATATAAATCCATGTTACGTCCACATCTTGAATACTGAGTGCAGATGAGGTCACCCCATCTCAAAAAATGATAGATTGGAATTGAACAAGGTTCAGAAAAGGGCAACAAAAATGATTAGGGGTATGAAACAGCTTCCGTATGAGGAGAGATTAATAAGACTGGTACTTTTCAGCTTGAAAAAAAGGTGGCTAAGGGGAGATATGATTGAGATCTATAAAATCATGACTGGTGTGGAGAAAATAGATAAGGAAGTGTTGTTTACTACTTCTCATAACACAAGAACTAGGGGTCACCAAATGAAATTAATAGACAGCAGGTTTAAAACAAATTAAAGGAAGTATTTCTTCACACAA
>NW_020664915.1:123308-127967 GCF_002925995.2 Terrapene triunguis
GGGGGAGACACTGCCAGACCCCGTGCGGGGACAAAACCCCCGTTTAGGGAGGGGGAGGGGGGACAGTGACCCCGTGGGATGAGCCACCCGCTGTGCTCACTAATCTAGGGGTGTGTGGGGGGGCAGAGGCTGTTTTTGTTCTTCTCACAGGGACGCTGCATGTCAGCCTCGGAGCAGGGGGCGGGTTCCTGGGACTGGGGTCTTAAAGGGACAGGCCTCCAATTCCTAGCCTGTCAAAGCTTAATCACCGCAGCTCCTCTCTATCCTATACAAGTGTTGCAGGGCCAGGGCCGCCCAGAGGGGGGGGCTAAGTGGGGCAATTTTCCACAGGGGCCCCCACGAATAGGTCGGAGACTGCCCCCGCCTCCGTCTTCCCCTGGTGTCTCAGCGTGCCGCGTCCGGGAGCGGCCCTGGCACACTGCAGCGCGGTGGCTCCAACGCTGTCCGGGGCCGCTCCTGGTCGCAGCACGCTGAGGCTCCAGGAGAGGGGGTAAGCAGCATGGTAAGGGACCGGGCACCCCCCCCCCCGACCCCATCCCAACCATCACCCAGCAACAGACCATTATGTAATTGCAAATGTATACATACCATTAAAGCATTTAATGTTTTTAAATAATGTATTTAGTGTTTTTTCAAATTATTACAAATTAATTTTTGAATCTATTTCACTGGTTATTTTTTACATTTCCAAATACATGTTACTGTAGTATTGCAACTTTTATTTATGGAAGGGGCCCCCGAAATTGCTTTGCCCCAGGCCCCCTGAACCCTCTGGGCGGCCCTGCTATTCAGGAAGGTGGCATGTCTGAAGCATTTAGCAGGCCATTGAAAACTAGTATAGAGTTATGTAGCTAGCCCTGAGAACATTCCTTAATTCTGAGCACTAGGTCTGCAGCTAGTCAGCAGTGAGACGCAGGAGACATAACTCGAACCTTAAAGCACCTTTACTCCTCTTTCCTTCACAAACTGCACTAAGCACAGTTTAGATACTGTATCTCAGGGGTAGGGTAGGCAACCTATGGCACGCCTGCCGAAGGCGGCACACAAGCTGATTTTCAGAGGCACTAACACTGCCTTGGTCCTGGCGACCGGTCTGGGGGGGGGCTCTGCATTTTAATTTAATTTTAAATGAAGCTTCTTAAACATTTTAAAAACCTTATTTACTTTACATACAACAATAGTTTAGTTATATATTATAGACTTATAGAAAGAGACCTTCTAAAAACGTTAAATATATTGCTGGCATGCGAAACCTTACATTAGAGTGAATAAATGAAGACTCGGCACACCACTTCTGAAAGGTTGCCGACCCCTGCTGTATCTGATCCACAGTATCTGTCACACTTCTGGGTCTCATGGAAATGAGTACACTTTGTGTATAAAAGAGTGCACTAAAGTATTTCTCTCTTTAAAAAAAAAAAAAAAGTCTTTAACATTCTATCCTAAATTTTTGCACAAAACCAGTGATGTCCATGAGAGGTCTGCACATAGATCAGGGGTCGGCAACGTTCGGCACGCGGCTCGTCAGGGTAAGCACCCTGGTGGGCTGGGGCAGTTTTATTTACCTGCTGACGCGGCAGGTTCGGCCGATCGCGGCCCCCACTGGCTGCGGTTCGCCGTCCCGGGCCAATGGGGGCGGCGAGAAGCGGCGCGGGCGAGCGATGTGCTGTCCAGTGTTTTATAGTGAGACATTCCAGGACTGCCCAGAGGATTCAGGGGGCCTGGGGCAGGCCAGGTCTGAGATGATGCACATACATTGCTTAAGCAGGTAGTTTCAGCTGCATGGCCCTCAATTTGTGAATCCCTGAAGAGGATTTAGAAATTGAACACTTATTAAGGATCTGACCCTCCCCCAGACAGAACAGGCATCAGCTCTGCCCATTGACCAGGGGGGATGAGTATCTCGCAGGTCAGGCAGGTTTCAAACCCTGAAGGTTTAGAGTCTGTTTGTCGCGAAGCATCTTGTCCCCCCTCTATCGGGGGGTGGGGGGTGGTTGTCATCCCTGTCGGGGCCCCGCCTAAAATGTTCAAATTGGGCCCCGCACTTCCTAAAGCCAGCCCTGCATACAGTAATGGCAAAGTTCTCGGTCCAGGCTTGTAGCAGTGATAGAATAAACTACAGGTTCAAATCATGTCTGTGGTGTACATCCACAGCTGGGATGGGTCATTCAGTCCTTTGTATAGAGCTTCCTTTTTTAGCAAAGTCCCTCCAGAGGTATGAAGCAGGATTGAAGACAAGATGGAGACAAGGCATCAGCCTTTTATAGTCTCTTGCCATGTGGTCTTTGCTTTCTTTCTCCCAAGGACACTCTATCCAGCATGTGGCATAGAAAAACCTTAGAGTTCTGTCCATAGGCAGGACCCTGCATGCCTTGCTGAGTCACAAGGTGTATCCACCTTCTCTCAATGGGTCAATTGTATAGCTCATGGTCCTTAGTGGGCCATCAAGCAGCCTAGGCAGAACTAACACCAACTTGTCTGGGGTGTTCCCCGGACGCATAGCACAAGTTTGAAATACAGACAGTATAGAGCCAATATTCATAACGTCAACTACAAAACTGATACACATATACAGATAGCATAATTATAATCAGCCAATCAGAACCTCTCCATAGACCCCTTCCACAACAACCTTTATACAATATTGACTGCAAACATATAACAGTGGTCGCAACGGTGATCTATACAGTTACAGATTATGTCAATAGCGTCACAGGAGGTGACACGGCATCAGTGAGACTGATATTGGAATACTGCATCCAGTTTTGGTGTCCACCTTTGAAAAAGATGTTGTGAAATTGGAGCTGGGGCAGCAAAGAGCCACCAAATGTTCTGAGGGCTGGAGAAAAATGCCTTCTAGTGAGCGATTGAAAGAGCTCAACCTCTTTAGCTTATCAAAAGAAGATCAAAAGGTGACTTCATTGAAGTGTTGAAGTGCCTTAATGGAGAGAAAAGATTGGGTATTAAAGGGCTCTTTAATCGAGCAGAGAAAGGCAGAACAAGATCCAGTGGCTGGAAGGTGAAAAGAGACAAATTCATAGGACAAATAAAGCACAAATATTCAACAGCGAGAATGATTCACCACAGGAACAAGCTACCAAGGAAAGTGGTGGATTCTCCATCTCTTGATGTCATTACATGAAGACTAGATGCCTTTCTGGAATGTGTTTGCCCCCAAAGTAGCTATTGTGTCATACAGGAGGCCTGTGACATGCCGGGGGTCAGATTAGATGCTCTAATGGTCTCTTCTGGTCATCAAGTCTACTAATTTCCGAAAAACTGAGTGTAGCATTGGGAGCAGCGTCTGAGGTTTTACCGTCTAGTCGGCTTGCTTCCTAAAATGAACACTCCTTGAGTGGGGTGATCCACAAGGAGTAGCTCAAACCTCCAAAGTGCCTGGCCAGGGGCAGGACATTAGCACAGCAAGGGAGGGGCGTGGCAGTGACATCACAAAGGCCTTTTGCAGGTCCTCAGACTATTGGTTAAAGGTGGTGACCTCACAGAGAGATGCTGACATCAGCCAGGCAGGACAGAGGCGAGTGGCCCGGGAAACCTCAGAGACTCCTGTGGCTTTGCTTCAGCAAGTCTCTGTCTCGAGGTCTCTCTTGGAGGACTGAGAGAACATTGGGGTTCACGTACGTGAGCGGCAGGAGGAACCTCTGTCGAGTTTTCTCCTTCCCTTTCTGTGATTGTACTAGAAAGCAGACGTCCCTGTTTAGAAGGTAAGAGCCTCCTCGAGCTTTGAAACCTCTTCAGTCTGATCCATCGGGTGACAGTTGAATTCTAGCCATGGAAAACACCAGCTTAAGGAGGCAGAATTTTATTCCTTCCCTGGGATTTTGTCCCTTAGAATCACTGGGGACATTGGGGTTTGTCCTTTTGGTTTCACCTTTTCCTCCATCCCTCCCTCCATTCTTTTCTTCTCTTGCTTCTTTTGTCCTTCCCCTGTTCCCCTCCCAACACCAGGGTGTGTGTATTTGTGTGTCGCGAGGGAGTGCTCTGCAGCTCCCACTGTGGGAGGTCCACCCAAAAATGTGGGGCTGAAGTAGTGACCCGGCAGTGATCCCCACCAGAAGCGTAGCTGGGGGGGTGCAGGGGAAGCAGCCACTTTCCCTCAGCACATTTTCCAAAAGCGGCACCTTAGTTAGGGGTTACCATGGCGCCACAGGAGGGGCCCACACTCCGCTCTGAAGCTTGGCCTGCCTGGCTGGCGCTGATCTCCTGCACGCAAAGGAGGGGCAGCATGGCCGGAGGAGCCATGAGGGGGGGCGGCACAGCCGGAGGAGCCATGGGGGGGCCGCGGGGGTGGAACGGCACGGCCGGAGGAGCCATGGGGGGGGCGGCACGGCCAGAGGAGCCATGGGGGGGGCCCGCGGGAGCGGAATGGCACGGCTGGAGGAGCCATGGGGGGCAGGGACGGCTCTAACTTTTTTGCTGCCCCAAGCAGCAAAAAAAAGCGCCGTCCCCCGAGCTCCCCCCCCACCGAGCGCCGCACCGCTGGAACCCCCCCCCAAGCGCCGCGCCCCGCGCCACCCCCCCGCCTTTTTAATGTTTGCTCCCCCTGCTCTTAGAACCTGGCTATGCCACTGATCCCCACCAGTGACCTGGGCCATCCTTTGGGCTCTCTGGTGAGAACCCTCAGCCTCCCGTCCTCAGCCT
>NW_020664916.1:0-12224 GCF_002925995.2 Terrapene triunguis
AGGGTTGGGGTTCTGAGGGGGGCGGGGAGTGGAAGGGGCGGGGCTAGGGCAGGACAGGGGCGGGGCTCCTCCCGTCCTCTTTTTTCCGTGCTGAAATATGGTAACCCTATCTAATAGTAGCTCTAAAAACCGAACTCTAAAACTCTGAGGTAAGAGAAAGTGGACTGCTCTCCACCCTGTCTCAGGCCAGAGGGTGGTTCACCTGCTCAGCACAAGTTAGCCTCAAGGCAGAGCATGCGGGAGGGAGAGCGCATGTGCAGGCCGAATGGACACGGCTATCAAAGATCTCCAATCAGAGACACAGGGACACAGACACGCCTACAGTGGAGCACCCATAGGGACACATCTGAAAGAAGAAACCTGGGTTCTATCCTGGCTGACGGAGGAGAGTGGGTTCTCGTGGGTTAGAGCCAGGAGGCGAGTGTCTGGGAACAGTCTAGACTCCTGGGATCTATCCTGGCTCTGGGAGCGGAGTGTGGTTTGGGACGGGGCTGGGGTTTGGAGCCTGGACTCCTGGGTTCTGTTGTCCGTTCCTTTCAGGATGGATCCCTGGCTCACAGCCTGTCTCCGTGGGGTCACCACGCCCCACATGTCAAGGGCAGTTGCTCGCGACATGCAGCAATAGCTGCTGACCCTAATTCAGTGAGTAGCGCTTGGTGAGTGGAGTCCAGTGCCAGGAACCTCAAGTCCCCGATGGAGCCCAGGAACCCTTCACTGGATCCACGTGTGGAACCAAGCCAGGGATGGCTTCCCCACAGCCACCTGAGTATGAATCAGGCTCAGTGCCCTCCAGGGGGAAAGGCCTCATCTCCCATCCCTCTAACTTTGCAGCCCCCTAACCCAGCACAGTGGCCTGGAGCAAATGGTTCCTAGGGTAGATAGACTGCACTCCCCACACCTCCCCGTCTCCATCAGCCCCTCAATCCTCGACATCCCAGCCTTTGACCTCAGAACACCAGTTTTGATGCCTTGGTCAAGGTCCCGTGAGACCATGTGACGAAGTTTGGGATTTTTGTAGTGTTTTCCATTAATAGCGTGTGCACTCCTCAGTTTCCCTGTGTGCTGTATGTTTAACAAGGTGGTGGGAGAGGGTTTGTTGTTGCAGAGGATCAGGTGTGACCTTGCCTGGCAGCTGGGACCCCCAAATAATGGCCTGGAGAAGGGGAACCCTAACAACTGGTGACCTGGAGACTAAGAGGCCCACCCCAGCTTGGCAGTCAGCTGGTTCTGGCCAGTGGGAGGACAATGGGCTGAGGAGAGAGGACCCCGGTGACCCGACCAGCCAGTTCCAGCCAGAGGGGAACAAAGTACTGAAGAGAGAGGGACCCAGCGACCTGTTTACCTGGGATGGAAGACAAAGGACAGGGTGGAGCTGTTGGGGCCGGTGATATCAGATGCCCAGCTGGAAAGCGCAGGGTCTCTGGACTGGAGAGAGGGAGCAGGCAGAGCCCACCTGGATGCATAGGCGTGCGCACAGGGTGTGTCGTGTGTGCCCCGGCACACCCGAATGCCCTGAGCTCCGGCTGGGAAAGCTGCTCCTTCCCCCTCCCCTCCTCAGCTGTTTGCCAGGCAGGCTCAAATCAACTGCTTCCTGCCTCCCTGCTCCGCAGGGGCTGAGTGAGTCTCACACACACACAAAAGCCTTAGGGTTAGGTGTGGGCGGGAGTGCGGGGCTATCAGCAGCCGCACAGCCAGCCCCTGCTTGCTTAGGGCTGCCCCGCACCTCTTGGGCTGGTGGCCATGGCGTCCACGTGTATGGCTGCTCCCTGCCAGCCAGGCTCCACTCCGGCCACAACAGGCAGCAGGTGACCCAAGGGAGCCCAGCTAGGCCAGGGCTGGGTGCAGTGGGAGAAGCTCCAGATACCGGCAGGAGCCATGAGGGGGTGGGGGAAGAGAAGCCCCAGACGGGGCTGGAGCCACGTGGGGGGGAGGGAGTGGGGGTGGAGGAGAAGCCCGGACCCCGGCAGGAGCTGCATTGGGGGGGAGGGGAGAAGCCCGGACCCGAGCAGGAGCTGCACTGGGGGGAGAGGGGAGAAGAGGAGAAGCCTGGACCCTAGCAGGAGCTGCAGGGGGGGGGGGGGGGGGGGGGCCCCCGGGGGGGGGGGGGGAGGGGGCCGGGCCCCGGGCAGAAGGGTGGGTGGGATCCCCGTCTCGGGAGCCCCAGCCACCCTAGTGGCAAAAGTTGCAGGGCTGAAGCCCTGACCCCATGCTGTGTGGAGCTGGCCTGAGCCCCTCTGTCTCCCATCCCACCTGTGGAGCTGGGGCTGCATGCTTCTGGGGGCAGTGTTTGGCTCCGCGGGGAGGCTAGGACCCTCATCTCATGGTAAGGGGTCCAGGGCCAGGGGGGTTGGATAAGGGGTGGGGGCAGTCCGGGGACAGGGAGCAGGGTGGGTTGGCTAGGGGGTGGGATCCCGGGGGGGTGGTGGTTAGGGGCAGGGGGTCTCTGGAGGGGGCAGTCAGGGAGCAGGGGGTGTTGGATGGGGCATGGGAGTCCCACGGTCTGTCAGGGGGCAGGGGGTGGATAGGGGTCAGGGCAGTCAGGGGACAGGGAGCAAGGAAGGTCCTGGGGGGGCAATTGGGGGGGGTCTTTGGAGGTGGTGGTCAGGGGACAAGGAGCTGGGGGGGTTTTATGGGTCAGGAGTTCTGGGGGGGTGCCTGTCAGGGGGTGGGGAGCGGTTGGATAGGCATGGCAGTCCTGGGGGTCTGTCTAGGGGCAGGGATGTGGATAAGGGGCGGGGCAGTCAGGGGACAGGTAGGGGGTAGGGTCCTAGGGGGGCAGTCAGGGGACAAGGAGCAGGGAGGCTTAGATAGGGGGAAGGGTTCTGGGGGGCAGTTAAGGGCAGGGGTCCCAGGAGGTGGTAGTCAGGGGACAAGGAGCAGGGGGGGTTGGGGGTTCTGAGGGGGGCAGTCAGGGGTCGGGAAGTACGAGGGAGTGGATGGGGGCAGGATGGGGGTGGGGCTAGGGCAGGGTGGGGCTCCCTGGGTGCACACCCTAATGAAATGGGCTGGGCATGCCTATGCCTGGATGCAGGAGAGACTTAGATGTACTGTGCTGAGGGAGGCCAGGCCTGAGGGTCCTGAGAGTTTCCTGTGCTGTGTTCAGACACTCAGTAAACACTCCTGTTTTACACTGGCTGAGAGTTGCTTCGGTCTAGAGAACAGGGTGGCATTATTCCCTCTGGGAGTGGAGGCTCCAGGGGTCCAGAGCAAGTGGACTCCCTGAGGGGGCCCTTGGTGAGAGACAGGCGTGCTAAGGCTCAGAGAGGTGGAGGGGCTTAACCCCTGAGAGAGTGGACCCCCGAGAAGGGCTGTCACGCTGAAGGGGTTTCCCCCAGTGACCATATGGGGCCAAGAGTGGGCATGATCTGTGGGTCCATGACAGACCACTCCCCACATCAGCTGCAACCTCCCTGCCCCCATGGCCTACACTCCCCACACCACCCCGCTCCCATGCTGCCAGGCTCCCTTCCAGCCCCCCTTCCTGCACTCCCTCCATGCCACCCCTTTCCCCCCCTGTCGGCCTGAACTCCCCATGCTGTCCCCTCCACTACTGCCAGGCCCCCTCCCTGCCTCCCCGGCCTGCACTCCCCACACCACCCCCTCCCCTGCTGCCAGGATCCCTCTCCCCATCCCAGCCTGCGCTCCCCATGCCTCCCACTTCGCAAGCTGTTAGTGATCCCCCTCTACCTAACCCCATATTTCCCATCTCCCCCCACTCCCCACATCTATCACCCACATAGCCCCCTATCTGCTCCCTGACCCCACTGTGACAGTGCACCCCATATTCATCATAGTGCTGCTTATGATGTGATTATTGCATAATTATGATGCATTTTGTACAAAATGGGTCATGTGAGGTGTCATTGCAAAAGTTATGATTTGCCAAATATGATTATCCTATTTGTGGGCATGTATCATTTTTGTATCTGAAGTTTTGAATATTGACTATGAACTCGTATTTCAAATGTGCTTACTGTGGATAACCCCCACAGCTAGCCTTTCAGGTACAACAATGAAGAAGCTAGACAGTGCTAATGGTTCATCAACAAAGACAATGGACCATGGAAGAGCTTAGCCTTCCTGTGTGAACGTTTCAGCCAGCCTATGAGTAATGGATGCTATGACTCAGCAAGGCATGTAAGGGCATGTGACCAGGCCACATGATATTGAACGCCATTTTGGTACCTATATTTGTCTACAAACTGGAGTGGACTGAGTTTGGAAAAAAAGGTTCCCACTATATGTTAAAGTTATACAAGGCAGGGAGTGACATCAGCTCGTGGCCTCACTTCCCACACAAGGACACTCCTGGAAACACCTGGGAACAAAGACTGAATTGGGGGAAGTGCTGGTCCCAGGCTAAAGGGATTTTTAGCCAATGTATGGAAACTCAATTGACTGCTTGTATCATCAGTAAGGTTGAGAAATTGCCACTTCAAATATTATCCCTCTAGTATTTTAGACTTGGTAATCTGCTTTGATCTGTTTGCTATCACTTAAAATCTATCTTTCTGTATTTAATAAACATGTTTTATATTCTTATCTTTACCAGCAGGTTTTCAATGAAGTGGCTGGGAAAATCTCATCTCTGTAAACAAAGGCTGTTTCATATCTTTCCCACATCAAGGGGAAAGCAAACTATATTAATGAGCTTGCATTGTACAGTGCAAGATGGTATAATACTGGGTTTATACTCCAGTGAGGGTGAAAGGCTGGGGAGCTGAGAAATTGGCTGTTGTCTTCTGTCTGTCCTTGAGTGGCTTAGGTAAAGCACTCAGGTAGCTCAGTTGGGTGTGTGGTACCACCTGCTGTCAAGTTGGGTGATAACAGGGCCTGGAGAGGCTGGCTGAATCTCTACAAAGCAGTGTGAGAGAGGCCTGCCCAGCTGGTGGGTTGGGGGCACAGCGATTCCCACAGCTCCCAGGCTGCACCCTGGGGGTTGACAACCCATCACACTCATACCCCACCCCCACCTCTATCCCCCCCCCCCATGTCCCAAGTCCCCCCACCCCAGGAATCACACTGTGAGTGCAGGATGAAATCCAGTCTCTTTATTCCATGAACAGCCCCTACGGCACAGTGACGGGTGGGTCCCCAGGACCTGTCCAAGGATCGGAGGAGGAGGGGCCGGGAGCCACTCAGCTGTATTCCCTGAAGAGCCCAGAGTGGCTGGGTTGGGGTGATGGGTCCCCTGGGCCAGGGGGACTGAGGGGGACATGACATTGGGGAGCAGGATGCCATGGGGGGATGGCTGGCAGGCATGGGAGATATGGCTGGATGGCATGGGGGGTTATGGCACTGGGGGGCTGGATGGCATGGAAGGGTGGCTGGCATGGGAGGATATGGCACTGGGGGATATTGCATGGGGGGCTGGATGGCATAGGGGCAGCTGGTATCTCTGGTGTCAGTGCATGGAGGGGAGGGGGTAGAGTCTGCAGCACCCCTTGGAAGGCTGAGGGGGGCACTCACTAGCAAACCCCTCAGATGCCCTCTGTGGGGGTTGCTCCCCCAGATCTCAGCCCCTCCCCCCCATGATGGGAGGAGCTGTCTGAGTGCCAGGGACCTGGAGGAACCCTACCCCAGCCCTGCCTGCCATGCCTTGGCCATTGGGAGGGGATGGAGGGTGGGGGACTCAGGGGAGTCTGCTCTGGGAGTCCACGAAGCAGCCCCCTGGGGCAATGGGGTACATGCCATTTGCGAATGGAAACACGAGCTCCTTCAGGGAACGTGCCTGGGGTCCTGAAGGCTGCCATCATGTATGCCTGTCTCAGCCTCGGGGTGGGGCCTCAGGACCCATTGGCAGCCATCTTGGACATTTCCCCCATCTCCACGGTGCCTTGGGTGTGGCAAAGTTGGGACCCATTGGGCAGCCATCTTGGAGGCATCCCCCATCCTCTCATGTGGCTGGGACCATGGGATCCCAGTATGCAGGTGTCCTGGACACCACTTCGAGTCTGTCTCAGGCCTAGGAACCCACTGGGCGGCCAGCCTGGAGGCCTCACCCAAGTCCCTGAGAGGCTGATGCTTTGCGCTGGTAACCTGGGACCAGGCTGGAAGCTGTTTGGGGCTCTGATGCCCTTCCCTCCCCGTGTCCAGGATGCCCCACGTCAGGCCTCCGCTCCTCAGAACCAGAACGTGCTGGCAGTGAAGTAACCAAAACAACCTGAAGCGCGCAAAATGTGCAAACCAGAAAGCGCGAGTGCAGTGCCCAGAGGCGGGGGCCGGGGGCTGGAGCAGGCCGAGGCCAAGCTTTGCATTGCGTGAGCAGTGGCCATGTTGCTTCCCCCATCATGCATTGTGGCGGGGGCAGCCTCGCTCACCATGAGGCGAAGGGATGTGTCTAAAAGAGCGAGGTGCCCACTGCCCATCCCCCGTGGGGCTGGGAGAGTGAGCGCTAGGGTTCACAACAACATGCTTTGTTTGGGGCGACCCCAGGCGTGCAGGGTGCGTGGGGGAGCCAGCTGGGGGGCAATCTCTGGGGGGCGCCCCATCTCGAATCACTCCCCTCGTCCTTCATTCGTTCCTCGCCGTTACCTCAGGCCTGCAACAAACAATGTCACTCAAAACCAGGCCACCTTGACCACAGCCCCTGCAGCCAAAGGAGAACCTCGCTGCTGCTAGCAGTAGTGGGCTGTTATCCTCTCTGGGGTCCACCATGGGAGCAGGATGTGATGCTGTGTTACAACAAATTGTAGTTGAGATAGGGAAAGGAGTGGGGCCTAGTGGTTAGACTGGGAGCCAGGACTCCTGGGTGCTCTCCTGGCTCTGGGAGAGGAGTGGGGTCTAGTGGATAGAGCAGGGGGGGCTGGGTTCTCTCCTGGCTCTGGCCCGCAGGGCAGGGGCACAAAGCACAGCGCTAGGGTGGGTGCAGGGAGCTCTTGTGCCCCCACCAAGGAAGGGAGGGGCCATGGGGCTGGCGGAGGCAGTCGGTGCTGGGGTGGCAGCAAGGCAGAATCTGATGGGAGGATGCAGGGTAGCACCAAATCCTGTGGGTCAGGGCGACCCCCAGGGCTCCCGGCCGTCTGGGCTTACCCGCCACACGAGGTCCCCCAGGCTCGCGGACGGCCCCCAAGAACTATTCCGCCACCTGCACCCCGGCACAGTTCTCCTTGCTCTCCGACGTGATGGCCAGGTACTCGGAGCTGTGAAGAGACGGGGGTGAGGACAGCCTGCCACCCACTGCCTACCCTAGGGTTGCCAACTTTCTAATCGCACAAAACTGAACACCCTAGACCCACCCCTTCCTGAGGCCCTGCCCCCCGCTCACTACATTCCCCCTCCCTCCATGGCTCGCTCTCCCCCACCCTCACTCACATTCACTGGTCTGGGGCAGGGGGTTGGGGTGCAGGAGGGGGTGAGGGCTCTGGGCTGAGGATAAGGGTTTCAGGGTGCAGGAGGGGGCTGCGGGTTGCAGCAGGGGGTTGGGGTGCAGGGGGGATGAGGGCTCCATCTGGGGATGCAGGCTCTGGGGAGGTGCCAGGGATGTTTGGAGTGTAGGGGGGGGGCTCCAGGCTGGGAGGTGGGGCAGAGGGGTTCAGGGTATTGGAGGGAGCTCTGGGCTGGGGCAGGGAGTTGGGGTACGGGGGGGTGAGGGCTCCATTTGGGGGTGCGGGCTCTGGGGTGGAGCTGGGGATGAAGGGTTTGGGGTGCAGGAGGGGGCTCCAGGTTGGGGGGTGGCTCAGGGCTGGGGGTTGGGGCAGGGGGTTGGGGTGTGTGCTTACCTCCTGCGGCTCCCAGTCAGCAGCACAGTGGGGAGGCAAGGCAGGCTTCCTGCCTGTCCCGGCTCCGCGCTGCACCCCAGAAGTGGCCAGCAGGTCCAGTTTCTAGGCGGGGGGCAGCCAGGAGGCTCTGCGCGCTGCTCTCACCCGCAGGCACCACCCCACAGCTCCCATTGGCCATGGTTCCCACCCAATGGGAGTGCAGAAACAATCTGGGGGTGGGGGCAGCGCGTGGAGCCCCGTGGCCTCCCTGTCTAAGAGCCGGACCTGCTGGCTGCTTCCGGGGTGCAGCGTGCAGCCAGGACAGGTAGGGACTAGCCTGCCTTAGCCTTGTAGCACTGGACTTTTAACAGCCCGGTCGGCGGTGCTGACCAGAGCGCCAGGGTCCCTTTTCAACCGGGTGTTCCGGTCGAAAACTGGACACCTGGTCACCCTAGCACAGCCGGCCTGCCCCCCAGGCACTCCCCACCTGGGTCCTGCCCACCCCAGCCCCCACCTGCCCCTCTGAGCCCCCCCAGCTCCCTGCACTCACGCATTCTCCTGTGCAGCTGCCTCCGTGGCCGCCGCGATCTTCTTGTAGCAATAAATCATCTCAGCCACCAGCCAGATGGTGAGCACCACGATGAGCACATACATCATGATCTCTGACACGATGGATGCCATGTCCCGGTTCGCTGCGGGAGGGGAGAGGGTGAGACCCCCCCACAGCCCCCTCCTCTGCCCCAGCACCACTCCTTGCTGGAGAAGCCAGCTCAGCACCCAGCACCTCGCAGGTCTGGCAGGGCCCCGGCCCGGCAGACAGCCCAGTCTCAGCACCCCCTCCAGGAACCTGAGCTCTGTCTGCAATAGGACAGGTTCCCCTGGCTCCTGGGGGCTGCCCCAGACCCTCCCACCTCTGGCTGTCAGAAACTGACTTCTCCCAACACTGCCATGGCCGCCTGCCCAGTTCAGTCCCAATGGGCCTTTAGCCCCTTAGCTCTTCCCTGCCTGCTCCCCCCCCCCCCGCTGAATTTATGGGGCGCACACGGACCCTCCCAGCATGCTCTGGGAAGTAACCAAGCCCAGCTCTTCCCGCCCATCTCGGGAGCTCGGCCTGAGTGTCCCGCAGCCCCCTGCACCAGCCCAGGATGAGTGTACAGCCCCACTCCTCTGTGTGGCTCTACTCCTGGTGTGTACCTCCACCCCCATGTGTGTGGCTCCACCCCCTTGTGCCCTCATTCCCCGTGGGTATGGCCCCTTCCTCCATGTGTGTGGCCCTCTCCCCATGTGATTCAACCCCCCATGTATGTGCCTCCACTTCTGTGTACATGGTGCCACCCCCATACCTGGGCTGTCCCATGTGTGTAGCCCCACCCCAGTGAGTCAGACCCCCTCCCTCCATGTGGCCACAGCCCACATGTGTATGGCCCCAGCCTTGTGTGTGGCCTTGCCCTGATGTCTCTGGCCCCGCCCTCTGTAGGTAGCCCCACCCCTATGTGTTGACCTGCCCCCATTACTGTGACTTCCCTGTACCTGTGGCTCTGCCCCATGTACGTGGCACTAGGGCGACCAGAGGTCCTGATTTTATTGGGACAGTCCCGGTATTCAGGGCTTTGTCTTATATAGGAACCTCTTACCCCCCACCCTCTGGTCACCCTAGTGGCTCCACCCCTGCCCATGGCCCCACCCCCTGCCTGCGGCCCCACCCACTCACCCTTGTCCACCACCTCAACGTGGATGGTCTTGTTGATGACGATGTTGTAGACGTAGCCATCGAAGGTGAGGTTGCGGTCGACGCGGCACAGGTACTCGCCCGCCTGCGCGTAGGTCACGTTGGTCAGGAAGATGGACAGATCCTGCAGATCCCGTGTGTTCTTGCTGCCGTTCCACACCACCAGATCCTGGAACCGCTCGTCCACCACCTCCAGCAGCGCATCAGGGTCATAACGCAGGATCTGGGGGGAAGGAAGTCAGACGGCCGGCCATGCACTGCAGGGGACGCCTGTCCCAGACCACAGCCCCATGGGGGTCGCCTGCCACAGACCACAGCCCCATGGGGATCGCCTGTCCCGGACCAGACCCCCATGGGAGTCGCCTGCCACAGACCACAGCCCAACGGGGGAATGCCTGTCCCAGACCAGATCCCCATGGAAGACATCTGACCTGGACCAGACCCCCACGGGGTCGCCTGTCACAGACCATAGCCCCATGGGGGATGCCTGTCCCAGACCAGACTCCCCTGGGGTCGCCTGCCACAGACCACAGCCCAACGGGGGACACCTGTCCCAGACCAGACCCCCATGGAAGACATTTGTCCTGGACCAGACCCCCACGGGGGACGCCTGCCACAAACCACAGCCCCATGGGGGTCGCCTGCCCAGACCACAGCCCAACGGGGGATGCCTGTCCCAGACCAGACCCGCCTGGGGTCGCCTGCCACAGACCACAGCCCAACGGGGGATGCCTGTCCCAGACCAGACCCCCATGGAAGACATCTGTCCTGGACCAGACCCCCACACAGGATGCCCGTCAGGGACCAGACCCCCACGGGGGATGCCTGCCATGGACCAAAGCCCATGGGGGAAAGACATCTGTCCTGTCCTGCCACAAACCACAGCCCCACAGGGGACGCCTGCCACAGACCACAGCCCAACGGGGGACGCCTGTCCCACACCAGACCCCCATGGAAGACGTCTGTCCTGGACCAGACCCCCACGGGGGACGCCTGTCATGGACCAGATCCCCACAGGGTCACCTGCCACAGACCATAGCCCCATGGGGGATGCCTGTCCCAGACCAGACCCTGCCAGAGACCAGAACCCCATGAAGGGCAGCGGTGGTGTGCTGGGGACAGGACAGCAGCCTCAGCACTGTGGGTGAGATGAGGAGCTTGCATGGACGGGGCAGGCCAGGGGCTGGTGAGTCTCCGTGTAACTCGTCTGCACGACCTCGCAGGGCTGCTGGGACTCCGGCATTTCCCAGTAATCACCATTTGGGGCTCCCCATGCTGGGGTCAGCTGAGCACCTGGCGTGAAACATCTCAGGGAGTGGGATTGTGGGGGGCTCTCTGGGGTTACCCCACTGGGGGAGCTAGGAAAGTGGAAGCCAGGCTGACACCCTCATGTTCGTGGGCAGCTAGTGGGGCCAGCCCCATGGAGAGTGACCCCCCCCATGGCCCCACGGACAGTGACCCCCCTGGCCCCACAGCATCATAGGGAGTGACACCCCCCTTCCATATTCAGTGAAGGGAGACATGAGGCAGGATGGATGTGGTATCTGTTTTTCATAGGAGGTTCTAACCTCCTGGGAAGAGGATGGGGTCTACTGGTTAGAGCCGGGGGGCTGGGAACCAGGTCTCCTGGGTTCTATCCCCAGCGCTGAGTGGGGAGAGAAGTCTAGGGATTTGGGGATGAGGAGGTGGAGCATAGTGAGCAACCAGCAGAGAACAAGCCTTGTCTGCCTTCACCCAGCTCAGGGCAGCTGGTTAGTGACCTGGGCCTGTCTGGAACAGGCCAGTGCTGAGATGCAGCCACCTCTGGGGTGGGGCCCAGCCGCTGTCTAACAACACATGGGGTTGGACTGGGCAGTGAAGGAGGAGGCTGCGTGCAGGGGAAGCCACAGGGAGGAGAAGGGAAAGCCCTGGACAGGGACCTGATTCCCCCTCCTGTACCCCGTGCTCCCTCCAGTGCAGTCCAAACCCCCCAGCCAGCCCTCGCGCACCCTGGTGAAGGTCTCAGTGCCCTTCTCCCTGAAGTACCACTCCGTGTAGGCCTCGGCCGAGGTCTCGCTCCGCTTCTTGCAGGAAATGCAGAGGATCTTGAAGGTCATCCCAAAAACGGCCTCGGTGTGGGAGTCCACCTCCACGCAGCCGGCACAGCACGACGAAACTGAGGGGGGGAGGGTTTTAAAGGGTCACACACAGCCCCCTCCAGGCCCCACAGGAGCACCAGCCCCAGCCCCCCCCAAGCTGCATCCCCAAAACTGATCTGCACCGCCAGAACCACCCCAGCACTCCGCATCTGCACCCCATCATCACCTGATCTACACTCCCTCCACCAGCACCCCCAGATCTGCACATTCAGTACCCCCAGAACCACCCCCAGCCCCTGGGCTCCCCCATATGCTCCCCCTTCCCCTCCCTTCGCTCCAATCAGTTCTCGAGGGGCTGCACTGGTCCTGCTCCCTGGGGGAGCTGCAGGTCACTCTCCCAGCCGGAGAGGTGGGGATCAAGGCAAGGGCCTGGGAAAGCCACTGTTGGCTGGACAGAATCACATCTGCTCTGTGGGTGTGTCTGTCTGTGTCTGTGCGGGCCCCCAGCATGCACCAGATTACCTTGGGGCAGTGCACCAGCAGAGCTGCGGGTTGGCAGTGAGGAGCACCAGCAGAGGTGAGGGTGGAGCTCAGGGCTGGGCTAGCAGGGGACTGCAGGTCAGGAGTAAGAGGCACCGGCAGAGATGCAGGGAAGCCCAGGGCTGGGCTAGCAGGGGGCTGCGGGTCCGGAGTGAGGGGCACCGGCAGAGCTGAGGA
>NW_020664916.1:12234-14642 GCF_002925995.2 Terrapene triunguis
CAGGTCGGGAGTGAGGGGCATCGGCAGAGCTGAGGGCAGAGCTCAGGCTGGGCTAGCAGGGGGCTGCGGGTCGGGAGTGAGGAGCGCCAGCAGAACTGGGGGTGGAGCCCAGGGCTGGGCTAGCAGGGGCTGCGGGTTGAGAGTGAGCGGCACCGGCAGAGCTGAGGGGCCCAGGGCTGAGCTATTTGTTCTGTCACTGCAGTTGGATTCTGATATCTAAACTTTCCTGGGTGGTTCCTGCCCTGGTCGCTGGGTGTCACCCCAGGGCCTGTCAGGGATCAGCCCCTGCGAAGGCAGGTTGCCCCGTCTCTCTGAATCATGGCTCTGGGCACTCCATGTCCATCTGTCTCTGTCTATCTGTCTGCCTACTCCATCTCCCCACCACTGGGCCTCAGGGACTGGCCATGTCTCTCCATGCCTCAGGGCTAGTTCAGTGGCTGCGTCCTGCTCCAGGCTTTCCCTGAGGGGAGGGAATCTGTCCTGGGGCGGGGGGGGGCAATGTGGAGAGGGCTCAGGGAGTCCCCACTGGGACAGGCCCTGCACCCCCTCCCCCCAGGGCCCAGGAGCCCCCTCTCTGGGCAGCCCTCGGCCCCCATCTTCTGCCCCAGGTGTGCACTCACCAAGGATGAGGCAGAGCAGGAGTGATGGGCCCAGCAGAGCCATGGTGGGGTCCCTGGGATCAGGGGCCCAGGCCAGCTGGGACAGCTCCTCAGTGGGGCTGGTGCTGCGGGTCCCCCTCTGCCCCTGCCCGCTGGCTCCGTGCTCAGCGGACAGATGATCCCTGACAGGAATCTTCCAGGAGGGTATTTATAGCCAAGGGCTCGGCGCCCTGCACTGCCCGGCCTGTGTCTTGGAATGTCCTGGCCGGATGCTCCCAGCTGGTCCTGGCCGGCCCGTTCCCCCAGGCAGAGGCTAGCACAGCCTGGCTGCCCCTGCTGCCACGCGACGCCCCAGGTGGGCCCAGGGCCCAGCACTGCTGGGAAAGGGGCACCCCCACAGCCCAGGGCAGACAATAGGGCTGGCCGGAGGAGCCATAAACGGGAGCAGGGGGAGCTGTCAGCAGACCTAGGTCCCTCGCCCTCCACAGCGACCCTGTCCGGATGCAGCGCTCCTGGCCCACAGAGCAGAGTCCACAGCTCAGCTGCTGCCACCTGGATCCTGGCAGCCCATGAAATGAGTCAGGCTCATGAGGGACACGCTTGCTCTGCGTGGGACTGGCGCTGTCAGGACTGGATGCCCGGAGCCCCGGTGGGGGGAGCGAGGGTGTCACCACGGTCCCAGTTCGGTTTGGTCCAGCCGCTGTCTCAGTGTCACTGCAGAGCTGCAAACTTGCAACTCAACAAGTCCCCATCTGCTGCCCACACCCAGCCAGCTGCCCCGACCCACGTCCAATAGTGATCAGGGCATGGTGCCCTGCCAGTGCCTCCCTTGGGGGGAAGAATCACGCCCACTTTGGGGATGCCCAGGGACGACCTTGACACTGGCCACTACACTGGACAGGCCGGTGCCCAACTGGGAGGTAGTTCTGGAGCCTATGTCCGGTAGGGAGGATGTAATGGAGCCGGTGCCCAGTTTGGAGGGGGCGACGGACCCGGTGCCTGGTCTGGTAAGGAGGGGGAGATGGAGCCTGTGTCCAGTCGGGAGAGGGCGATGCAGCTGGTGCCCGGTCGGGAGGGGGCAATGGATCCGGTGCCCTGTCCAGTCGGGAGGGGGCGATGCAGCCGGTGCCCGGTTGGGAGGGGGCGATGGAGCCAGTGCCCGGTCGGGTCGGGAGAGGGTGATGCAGCCGGTGCCCGGTCGGGAGGGGGCGATGCAGCCGGTGCCCGGTCGGGTCGGGAGAGGGCGATGCAGCCGGTGCCCGGTCCGATCGGGAGGGGGCGATGCAGCCGGGGCCAGGTGCGGAAGGCGCGGGGGCCCTGCGGCTCGGCCCCTGACCGGCGCACTGCAGAGGAGCCGGCTGGCTGCGGCGAGCAGCTGCGAATGAATCAAAGCGCCGGGCGCAGAGGGCGGGCGGGGACTTGATGCATTGCAGCATGCGCCGGCGGCAGGCCGGGGAGCGTGGGGCTGGGGGCGGGACGCAGCGGCCAATCCCCGCCCACCCGGGACACACACAGGGACGGGTCGCGCCAGCGGCAGCATTGGGGGCAGGGGCCAGAGCCGCGAACGGACGAGAGAGTCAGGAGGACGGATCCAGAGATCCCAGCTCTGCCACTGCCCCTGACTCCAGACCTGCATCCCCTGCTACCCAAGCCCTGGGCCCCTCACTCCCCACCCGCAACCCCTCCTAGCCCGGCTCTGGGCTCCCCCCACCAGCTCTGCCGGTGCCCCTCACTCCCCACCCGGAACCCCTGCCAGCCCAGCCCTGGGCTCCCCCCACCAGCTCTGTCGGTGCCCCTCACTCCCCACCC
>NW_020664916.1:14742-14996 GCF_002925995.2 Terrapene triunguis
CCTGCTAGCCCGGCCCTGGGCTCCCCCCACCAGCTCTGCCGGTGCCCCTCACTCCCCACCCGCAACCCCTGCCAGCCCAGCCCTGGGCTCCCCCCACCAGCTCTGCCGGTGCCCCTCACTCCCCACCCGCAACCCTTGCTAGCCAAGCCCTGGGCTCTGCTGTGGGTGAGCCAGAGCAGGAGGAAGCTGCTGTGGTGCTGACGCCGTCTGGCTCCCCACACCTTCCCCCCCCCCCCCCCCCCCCCCCCCCCCCC
>NW_020664916.1:15096-17832 GCF_002925995.2 Terrapene triunguis
GTGCACCTGCCTCCATTTGTAGAGCTAACGTCAAGTGTGCAGGGATCCAACTGCTCCCGTTTCTCCCTCCCCTCCCAGTAGGGTGACCAGATGTCCCGATTTTATAGGGACAGTCCTGATATTTGGGGCTTTTTTTATATATATATAGGCGCCTATTTCTCCCTACCCCCGTCCCGATTTTTCACACTTGCTGTCTGGTCACCCTACCTCCCAGGCCCCCTGCCGGGTGGGGCTAGCTCCCTATGCACTCAGCTCCCTCCCACCCTCCAAGGGTAGCAGTGCCTCAGGGGGATGGGACATGGAGCCTTTCCCCTCTAGGTGGCGCTGTCCCTGATCCGGCCCCAGGGCAGGGGGTTGACGGACTCGGGAGTGGGAGTGGCCGAGCAGGGGTTGGAGGGAACATCCCATAAGGGATGGAAGGAGGCTATGTCTACACTGGCAAGTGAAAAACAAAACTTTTGTCATTCAGAGGTGTTAACCCCCCCCCACCCATAAAAAAAAAAGACAAAAGTTTTGCCCACAAAGTTTTATGTCGGCAGGAGAGCTGACAAACAGTGGTGACACTGCGCGACTTTTAGTGGCATGGCTGTAGTGCACAGCCAGGTCACTAAAAACAAGGTCTCAAGTGGGGTGAGGCCTCAGCTGGAGTAGTGGGTCCAGTTTTGGTCACCAATGTCTAGAAAGGATGCAGAGAACCTGGAAACGATCTGGAGGTGAGTGACAAAGATGATCAAAGGGATGGCCTGCAAACCATCTGAGCAAAGGCTGCAGGAATTGGGTAGGTTGTTTGGAAAAGAGGAAATTAAGGGGGACATGATAGCGGCCTTCAGATATTTGAAAGGCTGCCATAAAAACGATGGAGAAAAGTTGCTCTCTCTTGCCATGGAGGGCAGGACAAGAGGCAACAGGTTAGAACTACAGCACAGCAGATTTAGATTAAATCTCAGGAGAAACTTCCTAACGGTAAGAACAGTAGGACAATGGAACAGACACCTTGGGAGGTTGTGGAGTCTTCTTCACTGGAGGTTTTCAAAACGAGGCTGGAGCCATTTGTCTGCGATGGTTTAGCCACATCAAATCCTGCAACTTGGCGGGGGTTGGACCAGACCCCTGCAGTCCCTTCTAACCTGATGGGTCTGGGATTCTAAGGGCGCCGCTCGTCTCTGCCCAGCTGCCTCTGGGCTCGGGGAGCGACAGCCCCAGCTGCGGGCTGAGCCTGGGAGGCTGGGTGTGTGAGGTAGGCTCAGCACACCCCACTCAGCCCATCACAGGGACTCAGTGGGGCTGGGAGACAAGTCTGGGGTATGGGGGAGGGGCTCTGTCACAGGAGAGTCTGTGTCACTGTCACCACTGCCCCCCAGTATTTCACTGCCCAATACTTCACCATACTGCCCCTAAGCACGGCACGGCACTGCCCTGTCCCATGCTGCCCCCAGCACTGCACTGCCTCCAGCCCTGTACACTACAGTATTTCCCCAGCACCCTGAGGATCATGCTGTGCTGCCCCCTGCAGGTGCCGCCTGGCCAAAGCAGCTCACTCTTGACAGCTGAAGGCAGCCTTGGCCCAGGAAGCGCCAGTTACAGAAGTAGATGGGTGGGATTCCAGCTGCAGGCTCCAGCCACCCTCAACACACATGGGTCAGTTTCATCCTTAAGCTTGAGTCACCCCAGAGCCCAACCAGAGCTCAGGCACCCCCAGTGTGTGCATGCTGGGAGTAAGGGGCACCAGCAGGTGGTGCGGGGCCTGGGGGGGCACAGTGTTGGGTTTGCAGGGGGCTGTGGGTCAGGAATGAGGGGCCCTGGCAGATCTTATGGGGGTAGCCCAGGGCTGGGAGAGCAGGGACTGTGCATCAGGAGCCCAGGGCTAGGCTAGCAAGGGGGTGCGGGTCGGGAGTGAGGGGCGCCAGCAGATCTCAGGAAAGGGCCCAAGGCTAAGCTAGCAAGAGCTATGGGTCAGGAGTGAGGGGCACCACAGGGCAGGGTGGGGAGCCCAGTGCTGGGATAGTAAGGTGCTGTGGGTCAGGAGTGAGGGGCCCCAGCAGATCGGGGGGGGGGGGGGGCCGGGGCGGGTGGGGCGGGGGGTGGGGGGGGGGGGGGGGGGGGCATTGCAGGGCTGGGTGGGGAGCCCAGGGCTGGGATAGCAGGGGGCTGTGGGTCAGTAGTGTGGGACACCAGTGGGGCTGGGTGGGCAGCCCAGGGCTGGGTTGGCAGGGGGCTGTGGGTCGGGAGTGAGGGGCATCGCAGAGCTGGGTTGGCAGGGGATGCGAGTCAGGAGTGAGGGGCACTAGCAGGGCTGTGGGTGAGGATTGGGCCCATGGCCAATGTCTAAGGACTATGAGGGGGGTCTCTGCTTGCAGCTGGGTCAGGCCAGGTGCTGTGTCCTTGGCCCAGCAGCTTCCTGCAGCCCACCCCATCTCTGTCCCCAGGGAGGGGGGCCCAGCAGGGCAGAGCAACGAGATGTGGTCAGTGGGGCCAGGCAGTGGCAGAGCAGGGGGCCGAGGCAGGTGTACATCAGCCTGGGAAGGATCCTGAGCGGTATCTGAGCTGAGCTCCACTGGGGGAGGGGGCAGTAACTGGCTCATCTGCATGCGCCTCCCCTGGCAGCTGGGGTGGAAGCACTGGCTGGGGGCGCTGGGCAGAGCACAGCATGGACACAGGGTCAGAAGCACTGGCTGGGGGGGTGGAGGGGTGCACTGATGGGAGGAATGTGGGGAGTGCTGTCGGGGGGGGGGGGGA
>NW_020664916.1:17932-19493 GCF_002925995.2 Terrapene triunguis
GGGGGGGGGGGGGGGGGGGGGGGGGGGGGGGACCTGGTCAGAGCAGGGATGCAGGGGTAGATAAGGGCAGGAGCAGTGGTTGGGGAGCAGGGGGGAGCAGCAAGAGCACTGGCGGGGGGGCACTGGGCAGAGTGGTGTGGGGATGCGGGGGGTTGATGGGGACAGAGGCAGGAGTGCTGGCTGGGGTCGGGGGGAGCACTGGCCGGGGGGGGGAGGGATGGGAGCCTTGGCAGGCTCTGGCACCAGGCAGAGTGGGGCAGGGATGCGGGGGGTTGATGGGGGCAGGGGTGCTGGCTGAGGGGCAGCAGGGGGAGCAGGGGTGTTGGTGAGGGGGCATTGGGGGGAAGGATGGGAGCCCCGGCAGGCTTTGGCTGTGGGGAGGCGCTGGGCAGAGTTGGGCAGGGACACTGGGGGAGCGCCCCTCTCCCTTGTGGTCCCCTCACCTCCGGACAGACACACACAGACTCACCCTGGGTGGCGCTATCCCAGCCACGCTCTTTAATCAGCTAATAAATAGTGGGGCGGGGCCCGAGCCCCGTAACACTGAGGATGAGGAGGGAGCAGATGGCGTGCAGGCTGGTTGGGGGGCTCACACACACACACACACACCCAGCCCCCCCCAGCAGTGGCGAAGGGCAAGAGGCCCAGGCCAGGAGACAACGACCCAATGCCTGGTGGGCACCGAGCCCTCTGGGAATCGAGTGTTTGGGGAAGGGGGCAGAGCCATGGGCAGTGCCACCGGCACCGCACAGAGCCTGCCCCAAGGGTGCCCCTGCTCTGGTGCAGAGAGGACCCAGGAGTCCTGGCTCCAAGGTAGGGGGGTAGGGGAACTGCCCTGGCCACTCCCCACAATAACACCATGCAGCTAGACCACTTAGAAAGTCAATTCCTAGCCCAGGCTGGATGGGTTCCCCCAGGCCACGACAGGCCCCCAGCCAGCAGACACGGGGGCTGTACCCAGCTGGCAGCCGCAGTCCAGCCACCATTGTCCTGGGTTGCAGGCAGAGGGCGGATCGCGGGGGGCAGAGTCGGCCCCCTGGGGATCCTCCATGTGTCCCATGGTGCGGCCTCCACCTAGCTGTCACCACAGAGACCTGCTCCGCCAGGAGGGTGGCAGGAGAGCAGGGCAGCCCAAGCCAGTGCTGACGCCAGCTAATGGCCAGGTGCTGCTGACCCAGCAGGAGAAGCAGACCCTGGGAGGCGTCCAGGCGGCGCTGACCCGGCCGAGGGAGCCAGCCGACGAAGGGCGTCCAGGCGGCGCTGACCTGGCCGAGGGAACTGGCCCGCAGGGGGCGTCCAGGCGGCGCTGACCCGGCCGAGGGAGCCAGCCAAGGGGCGTCCAGGCGGCGCTGACCCAGCCGAGGGAACCGGCCTGCAGGGGGCGTCTGGGCAGCGCTGACCCGGCCAAGGGAACCAGACGATGAGGGGTGTCCTGGCGGCGCTGACCCGGCCAAGGGAACTAGCCGAAGGGGGGCGTCCAGGTGGCGCTGACCTGGCCAAGGGAGCCAGCCGAAGGGGGGTGTCCAGGCGGCGCTGACCTGGCCGACGAGGGGCGTCCGGG
>NW_020664916.1:19503-31117 GCF_002925995.2 Terrapene triunguis
GCGGCGCTGACCCGGCCGAGGGAGCTGGCCGACGAGGGGCGTCCAGGCGGTGCTGACCTGGATGAGGGAGCCGGCCCGCAGGGGGCGTCCAGGCGGCGCTGACCCAGCTGCAGTCTCAGATCCAGCTCAGACTCCCATGGCCCCTGGCGGCCAGCACAGCTTCAGGAGATGGCGTCAGCCTCGCCTGGCTCCGGGGGCGGTTCTGCCATCATGATGCCCTGGTGCAGCTTCTCCAGGGAGACCTTCATCTTGGGGGGGGGGGGGGCGGGAAAGGTCCCAGTTTTTCCCGATCGGCCGACAGCCCATGAAGAGGGCTTCAGCCTTCTAGTCCTGGCTCCCAGCCCAGCCCACCCCTCCCCACATCTAGACTACACTCCCCTCAGAGCAGGGAGAGAACCCAGGAGTCCTGGTGCCCAGATCCCCAAACACACTAACCCCACTCCCCTCCCAGAGCTGAGGAGAAAACCCAGGAGTCCTGGTTCCCAGCCCCTCTACTCTAATCAATAGATGACACTTTCCCCAGTGACTCCTCTTTCCTTGGGCTCCCACTAGGGTCCTGCTGCCAGGCAGGGGGTGCTCCAAGTAGCTCTGGGTGCAGGACTCAGGGGCTGGGTGACTGCACATTAGCTCTGCCGGCCCAGGGCTGAAGAGCAGGCAGGGGGAGTCAGGCCCAGGGGGGCCGCACGAGCAGAGCTGCAGGCCTCCCTGAGCAGGGACCCAAAGAGCCGAGCGAGCCTGGCCCGGCCCGGCCCCGCAGCATCACCTCATCCAGCAGCTCCACAGAGGCCTCCAGGATCCGCCTCCACTTCTGCACCTCGGCACCATGGAAACGCCGCTGCAGCTCTAGGACCTCGGCCCACTCGCCTGCTGTCCGAGGCAGCTTCCTGGGGAGCAGGGGGTCACTGCCAGCTGAGACGGGGGTTGCCCCATCTGCCCCAAATGCCAGCTGTTGGGACCCCTCCCCTGCCACCTCAACCCCGCCTCAACAATACCCAACCCCCCTTGCCCCCGGGATTGCCCCCATCACCTTGGCCTGTGTTCCCCACACTACCCCCTCCCCCACTGCCAGAAATCTCCCCATTCCCCTCCCTGGCAGCCGGGATCACTCACCCTCGGGCCAGTGCGGAGGCCTGCCAGGCCTGGAAGGCACGGGCCGTGTGCTCCAGCGCCCACAGCCGGTATAACAGCATCACGTTGAGAACCACCAGGACCAGCAGGCTGGGGGGAGAGGGAGGATGAGGGGCTGGCAGAGCCCTGCCACAGGCCTGATGCTGGTAAGGGTCACCCAGTGTCCCTAGGACACAGCCTTGTGTACATGGGACAGAACCCATGCAACCTGGTTCCCAGCCCCCTGCTCTAACCGCTACACCCCACCCCCTCCCAGAGCCGGGGAGAGAACCCCGGAGTTCTGGCCCCACCCCCCAGTTACATGTGTGGCTGTCTCATGCCCCATCTCCCTGCCCAGAACATGCTCAAGGCAGACTGTCAGATTTGCATACTGTGCTCTGATTGGTGGGGTCTGGAGCTGAGGCCTGCCATCACCCGGCATGTCAGTGGTATGCTGGCCAATCAGAGCGCAGTATGCAAATCATGCCACCTCAGTCAGTGCTCCAGAGAAATGGGAGCTCAGAACACTAGGGACGGGGCTTGGCAGGGCAGGGCTGATGCTGGGGGGGTGTCTGGGGGCACAAAGGGAGCAGGGGGACCGGGGCCGCCGGCGGACGGGGGGGGGGGGTCACACTGTACCTCACACAGATCCTGTGAGGCAGCAGAGACAGAAGGAAGGAAAGAGACACGTAAGTCCTCACCCCCGAGAATCATCCCATAGCTCCCTCCACATGCAGCCCCCCATCCCATACACAGCCCCCTCTTCTTACACAACCCCCACCCCACACACAGCTCCCCCCCCAATAGCCCCTGTCTGTCCATACACAGAGCAGCTCCCATCCCCCACCCCCACCCCAGTCCAACTCCTACATCCCAACTCGGGAAAGTGTCTGTGGCTCTGCCCCGAGGGGTACCCCTGCTCTGCCGTACCCCCTCACATCACCCACAGAGTCCAGCCTGAGCCCAGCCCTGGATGGGTGTGACCCAAATCATGGACCCTCCCCACACACAGAGCTCCACCCCTCATTATTCCCATCAGAGCCCTGCCCCAGCTCCCCACATTATGCCCCCTAGAGCCCTGCCTGGCCCCCCACATCACTCCTCCAAAGAGCCCCATACCCCATTAGTCCCATCCCCCCATAGCTCAATCGCCCACCCCTGCCTCCCCATAGCCCACCCCCACATGCCCCTTACACCAAGCTGACGATGAGGATGAGGGTGGACACGGTGGGGCCCCGGCTCCGCTCCACGAGCTGCTGGGAGAGTCGGGCTGCCAGGCTGCCTGCGGGGAGAGGGGGCAAGTTAGGCGGGGACCAGGCCAGCCCCATGTGCCCAGGAGTCACTCCCCATACGGGACTGCAGCAGCCCGTCTCCCATTCTCTGGCGGGGAGGAATAGCTGCCCCCGCAGGCTCCCTGATGGGGGATCATCGGGGACAAGGCATGTTCCCCCTTGCCAGGGGGCGGTGATGAGGGCAGGCTCCAGACAGGGTGATGGGGATGCATTCCCCATTACTTGGGGGTGGGGGACAGGGATGGGGATGAGTTTGAGGCGGCGGGTTCCCTTTGGGCTGGAGATGGGGCTGGGGTGGGTTCTGGGGGCAGGTTACAGGAGGGGGCATATTTCCTTTGGGTGGGTTGTGGGTGGAGGGTTGGGGGCAGGTTCCCCTTTACCTGACGGGGTGGGGGGGACAGGTTCCCTCTGGACATGGGCGGGGATGTGGTGGGTTACAGGCAGGGGCGGGTTTTTCCTTACTGGAGGGGCGCAGGGGGCGGGGCCCCGTCTCGCTGGGGGGCAGTGTGGCCAGGGTGGGCTCAGCATGGGGGGCCCTCCAGCCCAGTGTGCGCTTCCTGCGGCGCAGCCCAGCCAGCAGTGCCCGCGGCTCCGTCCCACGGCCACTCTCCTCCAGCAGCGTCTTCTCTGCCCGTGCCAGCGCCAGCCCTGCAATACCAAGGGGGGTGAGACGCCCATGCCAGCCCTGCCACGCCAGGGGGTGAGATGCCTTGGGGGGGTACATGCACCCCGTGAAGCCCAGAGGGAGAGAGCCACGTGGAGCCCAGGGCCCATCCCAACTGTGTCGCTCCAGCTGCCCTCAGCCCAGCTGTGTCACCCCCACCCAACCAATGGATTTATTGGGAAACCCCCTCCGATTGGCAGCCTGCCCTGCCCAGCCCCCTTCACGTCACCTCCCCAGCCCCCTCGCTTCGCCCGCCCCCCTCCTCCCACCGCTCATGGGATATGATGCAGTGAGAATTTTCTTAGTATTTTGTTGGGTGCTGGATGTGCCTCAGTTTCCCCAGTGTGCTGCATGTTTACCTAGCTGGAGGGAAAGGGGGTTTAATTTTGCAGAGACCCAGAGAACCAGGTGGGACTGTTGAATGGCTGCCTGGACCCAGACAATGGCTGGACATTTTGTAACTCAGCAACTGATAACCCCGGGGCTACAGCCAAAGAGAACAAAGCTAAGGTGGAGGCCAGTGACCCTGTTTGCTCTGAAGGGGAACAAAGGATGGAGGAGGGGCAGCTGGGCATGAATGAGGGTGGGCCGCTGGAAGCGGGTCTCAGCCTCCTGTTGGGGGTCCCAGGTGGAGATCAAGGCTTAGAGCTCTGGGTCTGACCAAGATGGACGTGGCTGGAACTTCCTGGGTTCGATGCTAACAAAGAACTTGCCTACGCTGTGCTCCAGATGGCTGATAAACCTTCTGTGTCACATGCTGGCTGAGTCACTGTGACTGCGGAGTTGGGGTGCAGGGCTCTTTGGGGGCATGTGAGGCTTCCCCAGGTGTCCCATCCAGGCGGACTCCTTGTGGGGAGCTCAGTGAGAAACAGGGGGCTAAATGCTCCGAGCTCAGACCCAGGAGGCGCTGAAGCCAAGGAGGCTTCTTGCCCCAGTGAGAGTGTCAGGGGGTGTTATACTGAAGAGGGTCCTGCCTGGGTTTGATTCAGAGCTGTTCAAAAGCACCGAGCCTGTGACACGGCCCCACCTGCCCAGCCCCCCTCACCTTGCCTGCCCTCCGCCCACGTCACCTCCCTCGCCTCAGCCGCCTGCGCAGCCCCGTCCACATTGCTCCCCAGTAGCCTCTTACCCCCCCATATCTCCATCCCTGCCAGATACCCTCTGACAGCCCACTCCCCTCCAGGCCCCCCTCCCCCCACAGGCACCTCTGAGTCCCCAGAGCACTCCCAGACTCCAGTGCTGGGCACGCTCTTCAGCACCTGCCCTCTTACCCCAACACCAGCCATCCCTCGCAGTCCCCATCTGTCCCGCCCCCTGTCCCCGGTGCCAGATACCCCGTACCCAGGTGCTGGAAGTACTCCTCCACGCCGCTCCACGTGTTCTTTTCAATCAGGGCTCTCACCAGGTTCCAGGGCTGCTTCCGGTACCGGATCTCGGAGGAGACTCTGGGGAAGGCAGAGTCGGGGGGAGGGGTGTGTGTCAATGACCTGTTCCTTGGGGAGCACTGGGGTGGAGGAGAGCTGCCAGGCCAGGATGCTGGAAAGCAGCTCCCTAGAGCAGATGCGGTGGGGGCCTGTTGCCCAGAGATTCCCAGCAGCAGACCCACCCGTCACAGATCCCAAGGCCAGAAGGCACCATTGTGCTCATCTGAGCTGAGCCACCCCTAGCATGGGCCTGCCCCGAACGAACGCCTGCCCCCATCCCACGGCTGCAGCAGAGCTGCAGCAGAGCTTCAGCAGGGTCCTGGCTCCAGCTCTAGTCCCCCAGGGCCAAGAAAGATCAGCTCCACCCAGGCTGGGGGCTGCAGGACACTCAGGCCGAGCTCCTGAGAGGGAGGGGAAGAACTGAGCTTGGTTAGCCCCCAGTGCATGTTGAGAGGCTCCATGTGCACCCCATAAATCTAGCAGGAGGTGGGGGCAGGTCAGGGCACAAGGCCCAATGGGGCAGGACGGGGCACAAGGCCCAATGGGGCCGGACTGGGCAGACGCCTGTGGCGGTGGCGGGAGAAAACGGTTTCTGATGGCTGGAGGTGGGAGGGTCTGTGGCAGTCCCAGGAGCCGGGGGAAGCAGTCCTGTTGCAGACAGAGCTCAGGACGTCCCTGGAGGGGGTGCTCAGATGGGGCTGCCTGCCGGGTCGGGGACCTGCCAGCCCTATGTGGGCTTTACAGATGGGCAGTGAGTGGGAATCTGCACAGTCTGGGAGATTGTTCCAGGGCTTAGTTCTGGGCACAGTTCAGTTCCAGGCTGATTTAGTCCAGCTTCAACTTCCTGCTGCTGGCTGCTCGTGTTGGAGTTTTGTCTGCTAGAGAGACGAGCCCAGCACTGGGTGTCTGACCCCATGCAGCACAGCCAGACAGGAGCCTCACCCCTGACCCTACTCTGGGTTAAGTGAAAGAGCTGGAGCTCCGGGAGCCTCTCCCTCTCAGGCAGGGTTCCTGACCCTTTCCTCATTCTCAGGGCTCTTCCTGGACCCCTCCCCAATTTATCACCATCCTCCTTGGCCTGTGGGCACCAGAACTGGACACAGGGGCCCAGCAGCGTCACACCAGGGCCAAACCTAGAGGGAAAATCACCTCCCTGCTTCTTCTCGAGATTCCCATTTGTGCACCCAGGGCTGCATTAGTCCCTCTGGCCCCAGCGTTGCATGGGAATCCATGTTCAGCTGGTATCAGTTTGGGAGATGCCACGGCTGGCGGCAGGAGGGAACACTGTTGACGTAACACACTTAGATCTTCTACAGCCTTTGACTTGGGACCACACGACATTTAGAGTGACAATCCGAGACTGATACGAAATCAGCGTGGCCCACACTGAACGCATTCATGGCCGGCTAACTGAGAGGGCCCGAAACGAACCCTGTAAACAGGAACCAGCCCTTGAGGGGGGTGTCTCCAGAGGGTCCCGTAGGGATCGGGTCTTGGCCTGTGCTATTTGCAGCTTTATCAATGGCCTGAAAGAAAACTTCAATTCATCCCTGGTCGCATCAGCAGGACACAGACATTGGGGAACAGGAAATAACGCAGAGGCCGGATCACTGGCACAGAGCCACTGGGATGGGGGACTCCACAACCCCCAAATCTTTTCACCATCCCTGCTCCACACAGAGGAGGGACAGAGTCCCCCCAGCCTGAGCGTGTGGCCAACGCTCTTTGTGCCTAGCTGGACAGTTACATGGAGCCGTATTACAAGGCACCATGTGCTCATGGCCAGCTCACCAAGCCGTCCTGATTTTGCATCAGTCTCGGTTTGTCACTCTAAATGTCGTGTAGTCCCAAGTCAAAGGCTTTAGAGGATCTAAGTGTGTTACATCAACACTGTTCCCTCCTGCTGCCAGCTTTGACATCTCCTCCCAAAGAGACCAAGCTAGCAACAGGATCTATTTTCAATAAACCCATGGCGATTGGCATTAATTCCATCCCCCTCCTTTAATTCGTTATTAACTGAGTCCATATCAGCTGCTCCTTTCTCTCTCCCAGGATTGCTGTTAGGCTGTCAGGCCTATAATCACCCAGGCCATCCCCTTTACCCTTTTTAAAAGAGTGGCACAACAATAGTTTTCTCCCAGGTCTCTGGAACTTCCCCAGTGCTCCAACACTTATTGAAAATCAACCTTAATGGGCCAGCGAGTTCCTCAGCCAGCTCTTTTCAAACTCTTGGATGCAAGTTCTCTGGACCTGCTGATTTCAAAGGGTCTGACTTTCATAGTGTGGAGCAGCCATGAGACAAAGAGAGCCAGCCACCAGAGGAATTCCCAGCACCACTCTCTGGATGGGGGGTGCCCCCCCAAACCCCCAGTGCAGAGGGGCTCTGAGGCGGGGCGGTACCTGAGGCGGGCCGTGCCTGTAGCCAGCGTGCTGATGCAGTAGCGGTGGGCAGTGTAGAAGTAGTCCTGGTAGGGGATGCCCTGCGTGATCACCTCCGAGTCCACCACGCAGGCACCGCTATCGGGGCTGGCACGGAACAGGGTCTGGGAGGAGGCCAGCTCTGCTCATCCCATCACAGGCCAGAAACAGCCCCGCACTGTCCCGCCACGCCTGCTGCCATCCTGCACTTGCTACCCCCCCCCACGGTTGCCACCCCGCCCCGGCAGTCCAGCCCCCCCCATGCAGTCCAGCCCCACCCGACCTGCCGCCCTGCACCGCGCAGTCCAGCCCCCCCCATGCAGTCCAGCCCCACCCCTGACCTGCCGCCCCGCCCAGTCCCCCCACCATGCAGTCCAGCCCCACCCCTGACCTGCCGCCCTGCACTGTGCAGTCCAGCCCCCCCACCATGCAGTCCAGCCCCACCCCTGACCTGCCGTCCTGCACTGCGCAGTCCAGCCCCCACACCTGCTGCCCCCTACCATGCAGTCCAGCCCCACTCCATCCAGCCCCCCCATCCCGCTGCTCCTTCACACCCTCCTGGGGCTCCGCTGCCCCCTTACCTGCGTCTCCACCACAGCAGCTGCCTTAGGCCCCAGCGGGTTGCTGAGGGGGATGGTATAGGAGAGGACACGGCTCTGGTGGCACTTGCTCTTGCCACTCCATGAGGTCAGCGTCACGTCTGTGGAGAGCAGAGGGTACGTCAGGGCGGGGGTGATCGTCCACTCAGGGGCCTTCCCCCATCTCCCCCCACGCGTGCCTCTCATCCCCAACTTCCAGATACAAGGCCCTGCGTGGCCCAGTGGGGCACCCGGCAGCATGAACACCCGGCCCAGTGCTCTGCCATGGCCCCTTCCCTCCTGGGCCCTGCAGCCAGTTTGCTCCCCTCCGGCCAGAGCGAGCGCATGGCTAGCGTGGCCAGTGCTGCCACGGGCAGCAGCTGCCAGAGCTGGTGATCCAGGTCCTCCAGCCGGCACAGGCCACACGGGTCGTGTGCAGCGCCAGGCGTGGGCCTGGTGCCCAGTCCAAGGCCTCCCCTGCGCTGCCGTTGGCAGCTCCCTGGAGCACCAAGCCCAGAATCTCTGAGGGCAGCGGGTCCCAGGTGTTGGGCGACGCCCCACTGCGCTGCCCTCCTGTGCCCACCACACATATGCCCAAGACCCTTGGCCTGGCTGGCGCAGGGTGTGTGCCCTGTGGGTGGAGAGCGCCCTCGCCCTGCACTGGCTGCTCCTGGCCCAGCCCCACTCAACTTCGGGATCTCCGCGAGGCCGCCTGGCCTGGAGCTACCAGGTCCCCTGCCCCATGGGTGTCCTGAGGAGTGAGCCAGACCCAGCCCAGCTGTCATCTGGAGGGTGGCAGGGGACAGCCAGCTTGTGGCCCCAGGGAAGACTCAGCCCCAGCCCGCACCCCTGCCCTGCCCCACCTGTGAACTTGCGCTGGCCCAAGAAACTCTGCATGAATGGCGAGTCGCTGAAGAGCATCTGCTGCAGCCGCTCGGCCCCCAGGCAATAGACGCAGTTCAGCAGCAGCCGCCCGGGCAGGTCTGAGAAGGCGTCCACCTCCGCTGGGGGGAGAGAGGGGTGAGGAGCTGCCTGGGTCCTAACCCAGTTCTGGGAGGACAGTGGGATCAGAGCAGGCAGGCTGGGAGCCAGGACTCCTAGGTTCTATTCCTGGCTCTGGGAGGGGAGTGGGGCCTAGTGGTTAGAGCAGGGGTCTGGGCGCCAAGACTCCTGGGTTCTCTCCTTGGCTCTGGGAGAGAGGTGGGGCCTAATGGTTAAAGCTAAGGGCTGGTATGTTTGGGCAGGGCTGGGCTATCACCTTCATCCTGCGTGGAGGAGGAGGAGGAGGAGGAGTTGCTGGTGTCAGTGGGAAGGTCCTCATGGGGTAGCAGGTCCCCCAGGGCAGGCAGCGGGGGCCCCCCCAGCACCGCAGCCTTCGAGGGCTCCAGCCCCGGTGTCACTGTGCAGTTGGAGGCAGTATCCGCCTGGCTGTCCACATTCTCCTCGGGGTCCTCTGCCAGCTGGGGGGAAGGGAAAGTAAGGGGGGCCCAACATGGGCCCGAAACCTCCCCTGGCCTTGCCCCTTCCCTTCCCCAACCTCCCCTAGAACCTCCTCCAGCCCCGACCTTCCCTTCCCCAACTCCCCAAAGCTCCCACATCCCCACCCCCTTCCTCCCCAACACCCTCCCCCACCTCCTATGGCGCTGGCAGCTGGCCAGCTCAGGGCAGTACCTGGAAGAGGGGTTAATTTACTGTGTGTGGGTAACAAAGGGCCGTTAACTAGGCTAACTAAGACAAGCCCATGCACTTGTGTTGATAGAAACCAAGAACTGATGGTAACTGTATTTACCTACATCCTGGTGGCTGTAACCAAATTAACTGGTACCTGAAAATCCTTTTCACCTCTTGTTGCTCTGTATTACCTGCACATCCTGTATGCAGTTGTGCTCAGTTGTCAGTAGATGCAAAGGCCTGTAGCTAGCATGGAGTGTGAATTTACTGACCGGAGAACCATTTGGCTAGGGCATGTCGGCGCTATACAGTGTTTACAAGACCGAAGCTTCAGATTGAAGCATTCCATCTTCAAAGCAAGTGTTACTGGGACTTTTCACAGCCTCAAGTGTCCATCACGTGTTGTGACGGATTTTCTGTGTGGACACCTGTCCGCTGGCTCTGTGTGCGGGAGAGCTATAAATACCCCATTCATGGGCCTGAGCCAGCACCTCTGATCTGCTGAACTCCGACCAGGGAGTCTGAGCCATTGGACTGAGAACGGGACACCCGGAAAGATTCGTGGAAGGACTCTAAGAGATTTATGGAGAATTCACCAACATTAAATCTCTGCTAACAACTGGTCTCATATATTCTCATTCACCTGTAATGTATTTTATCTGCTTTGACTTTGAATAACGCTCAGTTCTTTTCTTAGCTAGTTTTAGACACTAAAGAAAACAGCTACCTGTATTGTCTACGGGGAGATCTGACCTGAGGTAAGTGACGAGTCCTTTGGGACTGGAAGAACCTAATGTGTGGGGAATTTGGGTTTAATCGCCTTTCATCGCAAAGTGCAGTTTGTCTGGTGGGGTAATGAGGGGCTGGAATGCCAAGGGACTGTCTGTGTTCCGTGGTAAAACGGGTAGAGTGATCCAGGGGTACGTTTCAATGCTGGCTTGGTGAAACTGAATGATAGAATACACCCCCAGCCTGGGGTGTCCATCCTATTTTCTGGCCGTCTGTCCTGAGTTTGGCTTTCTCAGCTGTGAGTCACTCCAGGCACCGTGACACCTCCCACAACCCCACCCCCTGAACCTCCCCAGTCCTGCCCCTCCCATCCCCAGCCCCCCAAACCTCCCCCGGCCCTGCCCCCTCCCTTCCCCAACTTGCCCCCACCAACCTTTCCCTCCACTCACCGAGGCGGCCCCATCGCTGCTGCTAGCCAGTGAGTGGAAGCTCTGACTAGCGGCTGTCCTGGCCAACGTGGGGCTGGGCTCCAGCTTGAGGTCAGCAGCGCAGGGCAAGGCCAGGTCTCTCAGCTCCATGATGTCACTGAGCTCCCTGGCTGGCCTGGAGGGGGGGAAGTCACTGGGGTGCCAGGGGTCGCACAAGTGTCGAGGTCACTGGGTCCCGCGGGGTCGGGGATCACACGAGGGCAAGTCTCGGGGTCAGACGCATGGGTGGGGGGAGGGTGCCAGCTTTTCCAGGGGTGGGGGGGAAGGGCAGGCACCAGCCTATCCCGGGGGGGCAGGGCAGGGGCTTCCCATTCGAAAGAGGTCCCAGGGTTCCCAACACCTCGGGTGGGGCCAACCTACTCCCGAGGAGACAGCTCCCCGCCAGCTCCCCCTTGGGCAAGAGGACCCAGACTCTCTCATGGGGCGGTGGGGGAAGGCAGACCTGAGGGCACCGCAGCAGAGGTCGGAGGCCTGTGGCTGGCCCCACACGGGGGGGAAGGGGGGCTCACACTCACCCCAGGCCATTGAGCTCGTCAGTGGGAACAGGACAGACGTAGTCATCGTCCTCACTGGTGAGGCCGAGCTCAGCGCCGTAGCCCTGGTGGACGATATGCCAGAGCTCCCGGGGAGACAGCGTCTGGGGGCGGGAGACAGCGTCGGGTAGGGCGAGAGACAGCGTTGGGGGGGACAGAGTGTGGGGGAGAGAGACAGCTTGGGGGGGGACAGCGTCGGGGGACAGCGTTTGCGGGGGGAGAGAGACAGCGTTGGGGGGTGGGCAGTGTCTGGAGGGGAGACAGCGTCGGGGGGGAGGAACAGCGTCGGGCGGGGGACAGCGCCGGGGGGAAGGGACAGCGTCTGGAGGGGGGGACAGCATCGGGGGAGGGGACAGCATTTGGAGGGGGACAGCGTCGGGGGAGACAGCGTCTGGCGGGGGGGACAGCGTCTGGCGGGGGGGACACGAGCAGTGACCCCGGGCCCCACCCCCAAGCCTCCCTCTGCGCCCCCCAGGATTCCACCCCCAGATCCTCACCCCCAAATTGCCTTCTATCACCCCCCACCCCCACCCCGGGTGCATCTGTACCTTCTCCAGGAGCGCGTTCTGCCACAGGCGAAAGATCAGCATGAAGCAGCGATCACGGGCTCCAAATGAGGTGAAGAAATGCTGGGGGGAGGGGGGAAGTGAGACCCGACCCCTGGCTCTCCTGGTGCCCCTCACTCCCAACCCGCAGCCCCTGCTAGCCCA
>NW_020664916.1:31127-37962 GCF_002925995.2 Terrapene triunguis
CTCCGCAGCTCTCCTGGTGCCCCTCACTCCCGACCCGCAGCCCCTGCCAGCCCAGCTCTGGGCTCCCCCACACCTGTCCCACTCCTTCCCACAAGGAGGCCCAGCAGGGCACTGATGCTGCTCAGACAGTGGCCTCCAGCTGCCAGGAAACCCCCCTCCCCCCCAGGCCCCAACTCAAAGTGACCCGGGAGAGGCCAGACTCAAGTGTCCCTGGGGCAGCACTTCTGTGAGGGGCAGGGATGGGGGTTACCCTCTTGGCGCTCCCCAGCCCTGCCTCTTGGGGATCGGGGGTCCCCACCTGACCCCTCCTCGGGTGAGGATGCCAGCACCCACACAGAGCAGCAGGCAGGACCTGTCCCCTCTCCCTGTGGGGCTGCCCCCAGGGGACCCGCCCGGCTGTCTCTGTGTCTACCCTGCATCGGGCAGGGGCACCTGGGATGCCATAGTCCTGGCGGGAGGGGCTGTGCGGAGGCCGGACAGGGGTATGGGGCTGCCCCCCAAGGAGAGGGGCCCTAGGGTGGGGGGAGCCCCGGCCCCATCTCACCTTGTCAGCCGCAGTGCAGACCTGGATGGCATTGGGAATCAGCTTGGCCATCTTCTCCTTCTTCAGGCATTTCACCTCCCGCAGCGGGACAGAGATCTGCAGGGGGCAGCAGTCAGGGGGCAGTGCGGCAGGAGGGGCAGGGTTCGGGGGGAGGTAAAAGGGAAGCTGGAGGTGGCCCAGGGCAGCAGTGGGAGGGGCAGGAGGTGCCTGGGGGGGAAGGGAAGCTGGAGGCGGCCCAGGGGAGCAGTGGGAGGGGCAGGAGGTGCCTCAGGGGGAGGGGAAGCTGGACAGGAGGAACAGAGTTGGGGAGTGGTGGTAAAAGGTAAGCTGGAGGCGGCCCGGGGCAGCAGTGGGAGGGGCATAAGGGCACCTGGGGGGAAGGGAAGCTGGGTAGGAGGGGCAGGGTGAGGGTGGGGGTGTAAACGGGAAGCTGGAGGTGGCCCAGGGTAGCAGGGAAGTGATGAAGTGGGAATTTTCTTAATGTTTTGTATGAATACTGTGTGTGCGCCTCAGTTTCCCTTATGTGTCACATAAGTATCTAGGTGGTGATCATTGCAGAGGCCCCTAGGGGGCAGGTGTGACTGCCAACTGGCTGCCTGGGCCCAGACAATGGCCAGACATTCTGTATCCTGGCAACTGATGGCCGGGCCCATCCTCTGCAAGAGCCAGCTGCGAGGAGTTGGAGAAAAGCAAGAGGTGGAGGCCAGATGACCAGTTTGCCCAGGAAAAAGACAAAGGATGGAGGAGGGCAGCTGGGTGTAACTGAGGCTGGGCTGCTCGAAACTGGGGAGTCTCCTGGTTTTGGGACTCGGGGGAGAGCCCAGGGATCTGCGTCTCCCCCAGATGGACTCTGCTGCTCTCTGTGCTAACAAGATCTGTCCTACGCTGTGTTCCAGGCGGCTGCTAAACCGTCTGTATCACACACTGGCTGACTCCCTGCTGAGTGCAGAGCTGGGTGCATGGCCCTTTGGGGCGTGAGGCTTCCCCAGGTACCCTAGTCGGGCAGGCTCCCTGTGGGGAGCTCACAGGGTGAACAGGTCAGACCCAGCAGGCGCTGAAACTGAGGAGACTGACCCTGGTTATAGTGTGCCTAGGGGTGTCACACTACTCGAGGGCCCTGGCTGAACTTCACTCAGAGCTGTCCAGAGCACCCGGACTATGCACCCGTGACAAGGAGGGGCAGGGTTCTGGGCCCCTGGGTGGAGAGGCAGAGGAGGTGGCCCAGGGCAGTGGGGACACGGCAGGGCTTGTGGTCCCCTGGGGGGATGGGAAGCTGGAGACAGCCCAGGGCAGATGGGGCAGGGCAGAGCTCAGGGACACTGAGGGGAGAGGGGCAGTGGCCCAGGGGAGGTGCAGGATTCAGGGGCGCCTGGAGGGGATGGGGGGGCAGGGGAAGCTGGCAGAGCCCAGGACAGTGGGGGGAGGTGCAGGGCTTGGGGTTCCTTGGGGGGATGGGAAGCTGGAGACAGTCCAGGGCATTAGGGGCAGGGCAGAGCTCAGGAGCAACGGGGTGGGGGGGACAGCGGCCCATGGCAGCGAGGAGAGGTGCAGGGCTCAGAGGCACCTGGGGGGTGGGGCCTCAGGGTGCCCGGGTGGGGGGGAGGGGCAGGGGAATCTGGCAGGGCCCAGGGCAGTGGAGGAGGGGCAGGATCCAGGGGTGCCTGGGGGGCAGCAGGGCCGCAGGGCACCCGAGGGGGGGTCGGTCACTCACTGCTGTCTCCCAGCGGAAGATGTTGCTGTAGAAGCAGAGCCAGTTCTCGGACAGGTAGAGCCGCCCCTGGAGCAGGATGTCACGCTGCAGTGCACAGGAGTAATCTGGGGAGAGGGGAGACGTCAAAGCCAACCCAGTGGTGGGGCCTGCGGCTGAGCTGGAGGAGGGGGGGCAGGGCTGGGCTAGCAGGGGCTGCGAGTCAGGAGTGAGGGGCACTCCCAAAGCTGGAGGGGGCAGGGCTGGGCTAGCAGGGGCTGCAGGGCAAGAGTGAGGGGCACCCGCAGAGCTGGGGGGAGAGGAGAGAGCGACACTCCCATTTGACAGCACAGGGAGCAGGCCAGATCTGTGGGGGGAAGGGAGCTGCCAGTGTGGGGGGCCTGGGGAAAAGAGGGGGCAATAGGTCGTGGGGAGTGGGTACAGCAGGAGCCAGAAGGCCAAGTGCCAGCACCGCCCCCCCCAGACACACGGGGGGAGCCCCCTGAGTGAGCAGGGACTGGAGGCAGGTGGGGAATAGTTGTGAAAACACCTGGGGGACGAGTGAGAAGATGGGGGGGGGGCTCATTCTACGGCCCCCCTCCCTGCTCAGCCTGTTCCTTTGCACCCACATTCCCTCCCTGCTGGCCCCTGCTGCCCCTCCCCTGTCCCACACCCCTCCACTGGCCCTGCCCCCATGCCAGCCCCACCCTGGTCCCCCTCCCCCATGGCCCCCCCTCACCCACAAGCAGCCGCTCGCTCTCCGGCAGCCCCTTGAAGATCCTGCGGAAATCCTCATTGCGCTGTTTGTACGTGGGGCTCAGCATCTGCGGGGGGATCGGGCCCGTCAGGGGTGCAGTGGGCCATGCCCCACCCCCTGATACAGCGGGGAGGGGGACCCTCAGCTACATTTTTGGAGCATGCAGGGGCACCGGGGAAGGTTCCAGGGGGTCCCTGGGCCAGCCGCAGGGGGGACTCTGGGAGTGGGGGGGTCCTGGGAGGGCAGAGTTGAGGGGGTAGGAAAGTTCTGCCCAAGTTGCCCACCCCGTCCAGCCATTGGCTGCTCCAGGAAACAAAGGGGGAGGGGTCAGGCTGTGGCTCTCCCATGGCTGAGCAGAGCTAGCAGGGAAAGGAGAGAGCTCAGAGCACCCCCTGCCCTTCCCTCAACCCCCAGCCAATCCCCACCCCTTCCAGCCATGCTCCTCCCCTGCCCCTCCCCACCCAACTCCACATCAGAAATCATGGGGAAGAGGGGAGCATAAACCAAGCCCCTCCCCACCCCCCTTCTTACTCCTCCCCCTCACTGCCTCCCATCTCTGCCCCCCATCTCCAGTAGGGCTGCAGTGGGGGGGGGAGAGGGGAGGGAAAGTCTCTGAAGGGAGCAGGGGGGCTGGGCTCAGCCCCACGAATGGGGGCCAGGACAGACAAAGCCCAGAGAAGGGGTGAGGGGCACAGCACAGGGCTGGGGTAGCGATGGGGAGGGGGGGCTGGAGGGTGTTGTAGGGCTGGTCTGCCCCACCCAGGGATGCACCCAGCTCTGGGCTGTGCTCAGATGGGGGAGGTCCCCAGAGTCCCTCCTGCCACCCCCTCCCACAGCTGCCAGGGTCAGAGATAGGGGTGACAGGGGGGAGGCGTAGCTGAACCCTGGGAGCTGGGCAGTGTGTGGGGTGCTGGGGCCGCAGGCAGAGCCGGGGGGACTCACACTGTACCAGCTTTGCGCTTTCTGCAAGGGAAAGAGAGAGATAGGTTAGAACAGGAGCCCCCCAGGGGTACACCCCCAAATCCTGCTCCTACCAAGACCCCCAGTCCCCTGTGGTACCCCCCAAAGCCCTGCTCTCCCAGGACCCCCAGACGCATCCCAAAGCCTGCTCCCCCAGGGATACACCCACAAGCCCCTGAGTACTTGCCCCCCCCGAGAGCCCTCCCCTGAGCATGATGACCCAGGGGATACCTCCCAGAACCCCCCCAGAGGCTGGCCCCCAGGAATGGCCCCCAGAAGACCCCCCAGATGCTGGCCTCCCAGGGAATACCTCCCTAGAACACCCAGGACCCCCATAGAGCCCTCAGTACTGCAATGCAGAGCTCCTCCACAGGGATCCCAACAGCCCTGAATCCAAGGAGTCCCCAAACAACCCTCAATACCCTGCAGAGCTGGGGGGCAGGGCTGGTCGAGCAGGGGCTGCAGGTTGGGATTGAGGGGCACCGGCAGAGCTGGGGGAAGCCTAGGGCTGGGCTAGCAGGGGCTGAGTGTCGGGATTAAGGGGTACTGGTAGACCTGGGGAGGGAGCCCAGGGCTGGGCTAGCAGGGGCACCCAAAAAGTCCCCAATATCCTGGCACCCCCCCCACAGACACCCACAGCCCCCCAGGATCCAGCCCCCCTCACCTTGTTGTTGCGGATGAAACTCCTGGCGCTCAGCGGGTAGTTGAGGGGGGTGGACAAGGGGCCCCGCTCTGGGGCACTCTCTGTGCTCTTTTCCACCATGGCATCTGCAGGGAGCTCCGGGGAGGTCCGGGGGGGCAGCAGTAGGCGCTTCCGCAGGGACGGAGAGCTGCTGGGGCTGCTCCGGGGGGAGGGGCTGCCTGTGCTGGGGGAAGACAGAGTGAGGGGGGCCCCCATGTATTCCTCCAGCCCCCCTCCCCACTCCTCCCAGGGCCCTTCGCTCCCCTTCCCTTAGCCCTCCAGTGCCTCCCTTCATCCCCTGTTCCCCATCTCTGCCTGTGGCACACTGTACCTCAAAATAGCACCCTGTAACTCCCATAGTCATCATTCATATATAGTTGTGATATTTCATACAAAGAATGCCATGTATGAGATCATATGAAAGGTCATGATCTGCTGAAACCCCTTGTTCTGTCCAAATATGTATATTGTTAGTGTGTATGAAGTTATGAGATTGTGCTATATGGTTGTTACTGAAATATGTTCTAAGTTTGAGAGTCTGTACTATATGGTGGTGACCCCAGCCCAGGAGGGTGTTAATCGACCATTAATCAGTAGGGGGGTTGTAATCAAGTGATTTACAATTCAACAACAGTTGTGCAAGCACCACACCAGGGGATCGCTCAACGCTGTGACTCAGCAAAGCGCACTAGGACCTATCTGGGCAAGTGTCTTCCAGGCACATGGACTGAGGATATAAAATAGGGAACAGTGGCATCATGCTTTGGCCTTTCTCCTCCCCTGGAAGCAACAAGGACCTGAGAAGACAAAGAACTTCAGCAAAGGAGACTGGTCCCAGGTTTAAGGGAGAAACCTGTGTATTATGAATAAGGCTGCGAGTCTTTCATGGAGGTCACGGACTTCCACAGGTGCAGCGGCTGGTGCGGCTGACCCCAGGGAGGCCCAAGCAGCTGGGGCAGCCCTGGGGCCAGCCGCACCAGCCACTGCTCCGGCAGCCCCAAGCAACTGGTCCCAGGCGCTGCCCCAAGCTGCAGTCCGGGAGCAGCAGCAGTGCCCCAAGCTGCCCCTGCCAGGAGGAGCAGTAGTGATGGTGGGGCCACAGGCAACCCCACACCTCCAGCAGGGCTCCGGGCCACCCTGCACCCCCAGGAGCAGCAGCGACCACCGGAGCACCCCCACCCCAGCAGCAGCGTTGATTGGAGCACTCCGCCACCCCCCCCCCAGTACCTAAGATTTAGTTAGGGGTATTTTTAGTAAAAGTCATGACAAGTCACTGGCCGTGACTTTTTGGTTATTGCCCATGACCTGTCTGTGACTTTTACTAAAAATACCCGTGCCTAAATTGTAGCCTTAATTATGAACTGTAACATCCAGTGGGGTGAGAAACTTGCTTGAAAATACTGCCAAGTATGATAAGGTTTAAGATTTAGGTTGTGCGCTTATTTTTATTTTCTTTGGTAACCATCTCTGTCCTTTTATGTCTATCACTTATAATCACTTAAAATCGATCTTTCTGTAGTTAATAAACCTGTTTTATATTTTACCTAAAACAGTGTGTTTTGCTTGAAGTGCTTGGGAAACCTCAGCTTGGATACAAAAGCTGCTGCGTGTCCTCCCCATATTGAGGGAGGAGCAGACTGGGTTATAAACTTACACTGGTCAGGCTTCTGCCCAGGGCAGGACGGTACAGGTCAGGGGCCAAGGCCGGGGAGCCGGGGGGAACTGGCTGGTGCCTTTCGCTGTGTGATTCATGAAAGTTTCAGAGGCCTTCATGCAATCTAGCTGGGTGTGGGGCTCCACCTGCTGTTGTGCTGATTGATGGGGGGGACAAGGGGGCAAGTTGCTGCTTGTCATTAGCAAAGCATATTGAGAGACAGCCCAGACTGGAGAGTGAAGGGGGTATAGCAGTACCCCAGTTCCAGATTGTACCCCGGGGATCCCATCACACCCCCCCCCCCCAGCTCAAGACAGGGCTGTTCTTGGGGCTAAGGACTAGAAACAGGAAATGCTTCTCCCATGGGGTGACATGACTCTGATTCCAAAGGGGGCACCTGGGAATGCCTGAAATGGGGGGACAGCTCTGAGCAGAAGAGACCCCCAAGGAGGAAGAGCCACAGGTGAGGGGAGCTCGTGGGTCTGACAGGGGGTAGTGCCAGCCAGGGGGGCATGGGTGTGATGGGGGTAGTGCCAGCTTGGGGGGGGGGG
>NW_020664916.1:38062-42701 GCF_002925995.2 Terrapene triunguis
GTGGGTCTGATGGGGGGGTAGTGCCAGCCGGGGGGGACGGGCTGTGGGTCTGATGGGGGGTAATGCCAGCCCAGTGCAGTGGGACCGAGCTGGAGCCAACCCACCCATCTCACAAAATGGCTATTTGTTCTCAGCTCCATCCCGACTCCACTCCCCAGTGCAGCCAAATGGCTCCTTTGCCCCCGTCCACCCCCAGCCCGACCCCAGCACACAGAGCCCAGGGGAAAGAGCCAGAACTGCAGTGGCCGGGGCTGCAGGTCGGGAGTGAGGGGCACTGGCAGAGCTGGGGACAGGGATGAGGCTGGCCAATGTTGCTGTCCCTAAAACGTTTCTCACCCTACCCCCTCCCTCTGCCCATCACATGCCCCCCCCCCCATGTCCCATCGTGCCCAACACTTACTGGCCACCTGGGACTCAGCCTAGTGCCAAGGGAAGCATGGGGGGGGGCTACTTCCTGGGCAGCTCCAGATCTGGTTGCTGTTGCCCCCGCTCCTCCCCCCAACAGATGGCCAGGGCCAGCCTGACACTGCGACAGCTGCTGGGGGCCGGTGCATGAGTGGGAGGGGGCCTAGAACCTCCAGAACAGCCAGGGCAGGGGCAGCATGAGACACCCACGCATCCCCCCCCAGCTGGGTTCAGGCCAAGCAGGAAGGGGGTCATGGCCAGCACTGGCCCCAATGCCCCCGTACAGTGCTATGGGGCGCTGTGCTGCAGGGAATGTGGCTGGGGCTCAGGGGAGGGGGGTGCTGTGGGGAGAGCACCCCCTGCTGACCTCTCCACCCCCTGCAGCACAGGCCCCCTAGTGCCAAGCTGGGGCATTGGGGCTGGTGCCAACTGCCGGGGAGAGCACCTCTGCTGAGCTCCCCGCCCCCAGCACCAAGCTGAGGCATTGGGGCTGGCACCGACTGCCAGGGGAGAGCGCCCCTTGCTGAGCCCCAGCCCCACTCCCTGGCCACCTACCAGGGTCCAGAAGGACCCGAGATTCCCCTGGCCACTGCTGTCAGCTGGGCCAAGCCTTTGGCTGTAGGACTCTGGTGGCTCCTAGGGGCCCAAAGTGACAGGGGTTCTGGGGCCCATTACATGCAGCAAGATGCTGCCGGTCCCAGGCCTGGAACATGGGGCCCCTGGCTGCAGGAGAATGGCTGGGTCAAGACCTGGCACCAACTGGCAGAGGGAGGTAAATATGGGGCCGATCCAGCTAGCTTGGCTGGGCTTGAGGGGCTGTCTGCCTGGCCAGTGACTGCCAGCAACCTCTGGCCCCATCTGACGTTGGGGGGAGCCCAGAGAGCATCCCTCAGCCCAAGTAGGACAGACCATGCAGGACAGCTCTGCCGGTGCACCTCACTCCCAACCCGCAGCTTCTGCCAGCCCAGCTCTGAGCAACCCCGACCCAGCTCTGCCGGTGCCCCTCATTCCCGACCCGTGGCCCCTGCTAATCCAGCTCTGGGCTACATAAATCCTGGGCCAGAAGGGACCATTGCGATTATCTAGTTTGGCCAGAGAAATTCCCCAAAATAATCCCTAGCACAGAGCTTTGAGAAGAACAGCGCCTCGTGGTTTAAAAATGGCCAGTGATGGAAACATTGGTAAAATTAATTCCCCTCCCTGTTCAAATGAATGCCTCATTTCCCATCTAAATTAATATGCTTCAACCTCCAGCCGTTGGGTCACGATTGGGGTGTCTGACACCTCCTCCCCTCCCGTAGCAAGGCCAGACGGGAGCCTCTCCCTCTCCTGACCCTTTCCTCATTCTTGGGGCTCTTCCCAAGCCCCTCCCCAATTTATCACCATCCTCCTTGACCTGTGGGCGCCACTGGACACAGGGGCCCAGCAACATCACACCAAGGCCAAACCAAGCCTCTCTGCTCTCCTGGAGATTCCCATTTGTGCACCCAGGGCTGCATGACCCGCCCCCAAGTCCTATTCTGTGTCCCTGCTCCCCAGGACAGAATCCCCCTGCCTGCGTGTGTGGCCGATGCTCTTTGTTCCTAGCTGGACAGTTACATGGACTCGTATTAAATAGTCACCATCCCCTCTCTGCCAGTGCCCCTCACTCTTGACCTGCAGCCCATGCTATTCCAGCCCTGGGCTCCCCCCACTTCCACCGATGCCCCTCTACTCTGCCCTGCCATCCTGGGGAGTGTCTCTAGGAGATGATCTGGGGGCACAGAGGGAAAGGATAGATGGGCATTGCCTGTCTCGGAGCCCCTCGAGCCTGGGTTCTAATGCTGAAGGGGGCAGACACTCAGCCTGTTAAAGGGGCTGTGTCCCAGCTGGGCACAGAGACTCCTGAATGCAGGGCCTCCTGCCCTCCCTGGCCCACTGCCCTCCCAGGAATCTCCAAGAGCACAAAGCAGTCAGGACAGACACTCAAGATGCCCAGGCCCCTCACCCACCATGGGAGGGCATCAGCCCTGCCCCGATTGCTGCCCCTTGGCATGCTTGCAGAGGGATTTGGGGGTTGGCGAGGCCTGGCCTGCCCTGTTCCTGCAGTGCCCTGGGCTGGCACAGACCCGACAGGATGCTGGCATCCTAGACACCGCGGGCTCCAGGCTCTCTGGGATCTGCCTGCTGCAGGCACCCATGGCCCCAGGCACTGCTTCGCAAACAGATTCCTAGAGCAGCGATTCTCAACCAGGGCTCCCTGGGGGGCTCAAACAGGTTTCAGGGGATCCATCAAGCATGGCTGGCGTTAGACTGCTTGCTACTCCCTACCCCCAGCGGCCCTGGCTTGTATATACAGAAAACCCAATTGTGGCACTGCTGGACCATGGAGATTTTATAGCATGGGGGTGGGGGGAGGGCCTCAGAAAGAAAAAGGGGGAGAACCCCGTCCTAGGGCAGCTCTGTAGTTCAGACAGCTGGCATCAAGCTGGGAGAGGGACCCAGGCATCCGGCTCAGCTGAATGCAGGGGAAGGTGCTACAGGTGCCAGTCTCTCCACAGGGCCCATCGCTACCCAGACCCCCAGGGCTAGAGCAGATGCCAAAGGCCTGCGCCCAGCCCAAGATCCCCAGCCAGGAGCTCAGTGCAGGGCACTGGGCAGCGCCGGGCTCAGGGCCGGGCACTCGCTCGGCAGAGCCTGGGAACCTGCCAGCAGGGCCGCCCGGGGGGGGCAAGTGGGGCAATTTGCCCTGGGCCCCGCAGGGGCCCCCACAAGAATATAGTATTCTATAGTATTGCAACTTTTTTTAATGGAAGGGGCCCCCAAAATTGCTTTGCCCCAGGCCCCCTGAATCCTCTGGGCGGCCCTGCCTGCCAGGGAGTGGGAAGGGGGGTTCTGGCTGTTGGGGGGCTCGGAACAGGGAGGGCAGAGCAATAACAGCCCAGGAGAGAACCCAGGAGTCCTGGCTCCCGGCCCTCCCCCTCTAACCAATAAACCCCACTCCCCTCCCAGAGCCAGGGAGAACCCCGGAGTCCTGGCTCTCAGACACCCTTCCCCCCCAATTCCAAAATACCAGAGCCCACTTCCTTAACCTCCATCCCCGCTCACCCCATCCCTCCCCCCACACTCCCCTCCCCCCATGCCCCCGCTAACCCCATCCCTCACCCCACACTGCCCGCTCACTCCGCCCCCCATCCCCCCGCTCACCCCATCCGTCACCCCACACTCCCCCCGCTCACTCCATCCCTCACCCCACACTCCCCGCCCCCCATCCCCCCGCTCACCCCACACTCCCCGCCCCCCATCCCTCGTCCCTCATCCCCACCCCGGCGCCCCCTTACTCGAACATGGCCCGTGTCCCGGCCCGGCCGGCCGGCAGCCCTGCCTCCCCGCGGAGGAAGAGGAAGGAGCCAGAGGCCCGGTGGCTTCCTCCCCTCCCCCTCTCCGCGCTCCGCCCGCTGCACAAAGGGATGGGGGCTGGGCACCAGGACGCCTGGGTTCTCTCTCTGGCTCTGGAAGCGCCCCCAACCCCTTGGAAAGTAGCGGAGGCTTCCAGGAGAACCCCCCCGAACCGCCTCCCGGGTGGCAGCCCCCCCCCCCCCCCCCCCCAACCCCCCCCCCCCCCCCCCCCCCCCCCCCCCCCCCGCCCCCCTGGCCACGCCCCCCGCCCCCCCCCGGGCCACAAATCGAGCCCCCCTCCCCCGGCCCCACAACAAGCACAGGTGTCACTGGGGAGAGAAGCAGCACCCCTAGAGCCCCCCAGGCATGCACCGAGCCCCATGGTGCACCCAGCAGGGAGTGGGGCCCTCTGGGTCAGGTGCTGCCCACACCCCAGGGGCTCTGCTCCCTGCCCCCCACCACCCTGAGGCCCTGGGATGGGGGTGGGGTGCACAGCCCTGGGGAAGGCAGGTGATGGCAGCACCTGGCCCAGATCAGAGGGGCCATGGGGCTCCCCCAGCCGCTGGCACCAGCTTGGCCTCAGTACAGCCCTGTCCCATGGCGGCGATGCCCCCGGAACCAGGGAGGCCAGAGAGCAGGGCTTGAATCCAGCAGCACAAGCCCCTGGCACCCACCATGTCCATCTCCGCACCCCCATCCCCTGCCACCTCTCAGCCGCACGCCCTCAACCCCGCCACCCCCAGTACTGCCCACCCAGTCCTGCACCCTCACCCCCTGCCACCGCAAGCCCTGCGCTCTCAACCCTGCCGCCCCCAGTCCTGCACCCTCACCCCCTGCCACCATCAGCCCCATGCCC
>NW_020664916.1:42711-62650 GCF_002925995.2 Terrapene triunguis
CCCCCAGTCCTGCACCCTCACCCCCTGCCACCATCAGCCCCATGCCCTTAACCCCGCCGTTCCCAGTCCTGCGTCCTCACCTCTTGCCACCTCTCAGCTGCACGCCCTCAACCCCGCCACCCTCGGTACCGCTGCCCCAGTCCTGCACCCTCACCCCCTGCCACCGCAAGCCCTGCGCTCTCAACCCCGCTGCCCCCAGTCCTGCATCCTCACCCCCTGCCACTCCTCAGCCCCACGCCCTTACCCCTGCTGCCCCCAATCATGTGCTCTCACCCCCTGCTATCCCCAGACACCAGCCCCGCCACCCTCAACTCCACCCCCCCGTCCTACACCCTTACCCCCCCAGCCTTGCGCCCTCACTCCCTGCCAGCCCCATACCCTCAATCCCGCCACCCCAGCCCTGAGCCTTCACTCCCATCATGCCCAGTTCACTCTGTCCCCTGCAGTGTGGGCAGGGAGGTCAGTACGGAGCAGTTCCCAGGCCAGAGGGGATCCTTGTCACCATCCCGGCTGCCCCCTGCGTCACATGGAGGGCACTTGATGCTGGCCAGGGCCCTTTCCTGTCCCACAGCTAAAGCGGGACAAACCCAGCGGGACCTAGTCTGCCCCAGGGAGGATCTGCTGGTGTGCCTGGACCGGAGCCCCCACAGAGCCGCCCCGGAGTGTCCCAGCAGGACAGCACCAGTGCCCCCAGCTCAGCCACGTCCCTGGGGCCCTGGCCTCTAGCGGCAAAGCCCCCAGGGCTGGCGGAGCTTCCACCACATGGCTCTTCAGCTGGCACCACTCTGCCAGGCAGGGGTGGAAACAGTCAGTTCCAGACTAGGAAGTGTGGAGCAGGCTGGTGGCTGCCAGCGTGGCCGCTGCCTGAGTGGGTGCCTGGGAGCAGCCAATGCCCCGCCAGTGAAGCTGGTACCCACACCTCAAAGGGAGAACATGGCCATGCCATGTGGGGCTTTGGCCGGGACGGCACTGTGGGAAACCAGCATCCCGCAGCACAGCCCACACCCAGGGAGGCCTGGCCTAGGGCTGAGCAGCCCCTGGCCCCATGGAGCCATCTCAGCTGCTAGCAACACACCTGCTGAACAGCCATCCTGCCAATGGGCAGAGGGGCTCGCCACATTCACATGCTGCCATGCAGCCCACACTCACACGGTGTCCAGGAGTCACAGGTTCGGTGCTCTGGAACTGTGAAGCCAGCCCAGACTCTCCCCATCAGGGCGCTCTTACTTCAGGGCAAGAAGCTTCTGCAGCTTCAGTGCTTCCTGGGTCTGACCTTGGAGCATTCAGCCCCCTGTTCACCCTGTGAGCTCCCTGCAGTGAGTCCACCCCACTAGGACACCTGGGTGAGCCTCACATGCCCCCAAAGGGACCACGCAGCCAGCTCCGCAGCCACAGGGACTCAGCCAGCGTGTGACACAGAAGGTTTATTAGTCAACAGGAACACAGCATAGAACAGAGCTTGTTAGCACAGAGAGCAGGAACTTTCAGCAAAGTCCATCTTGGGGAAGGGCATCTAGGGCCCTGGCGCCCTTTCCCCTGAGTCCCAAAACAGGAGACTGACCTTCCAGCTACCTGGCCTCCATCAGGCCAATTGCCCCTTCTCCTTCCTTTGTCTCATTCCCTGGCCAGCAGGTCACCTGGTCTCTTTGTTCTCCAACACCTCCGGCTGATTCTGGCAGAGGAGGGGGCCCAGCCATCAGTTGCCAGACCAGACCTGCCCTCTAAGGGTCCCTGCAATGATCACACACACGTGTCCCATCACCTAGAGATACTCGAGTATCGCATAGGGGAAACTGAGGCACACCTCAATATTCACAGAAAACATTAACAACATTCCCACTTCATCACACAGTGACACACCGAACCACCACCATGCCAACAGGCAGAGGAGCCCTGCACACACACACACACACACACACACACACAGTGTCCGGAGGCTCTCTGCACACACCCTGACACACTCTCACTAACACACTAAAACCCAGTTCAGGTCTCTGGGTGCCCTGCCTGTCCAGCCAGCGTATTCCCAGTGCTCGGCTGTGAGCGATGCCCCCGTGCTGCCTGTGGGACCCAATTCTGCCCCATGGCGCAAGCCCCTCCCCCAGGCTGGCTGCCTCCCACTGGCCACCCCCAACTCAGGGTCACCCTGCATATGCCTCAGCCTCACACATCTCACAGCAGCAAGGTATCTGCTGGTGGCATTGATCCATGTGGGGCAGCTTGCCCAGCACTGGGATGCAGCCACCTCTGGGGCGGGGCAGCGGGGGAACAGCAGCACAATGACACTAACTCAGGGTGGGAGGGAACGAGAATGCCATACATAACAACACTAAGGACTGGCCAGCCTGGCAGGCCCTGCTGCAACCCGGGAGTGCTGGTCTGAGCTGCCAGGGAAACACCTGCACCTGGGAAAGAGCCCGAGGGTGTCAGTGAGTGAATTAGCCTCTCGCTCAAAGTGGGTCAGACAGTACAGCTCCGACTGCCAGGGGACAGTGCCCCTTACTGAGAGCCCTGCCCTGTTCTCTGCAGCACAGCACCCCCTACTGAGCCCCCCACCCTGTTCCCTGCAGCACAGCACCCCACTGAGCCCCCTGCCCCGCCCCCTGCATGTCCCTGAGCCCCAATCTGCTTCCCCCTGGGAATAGACTGGAGGGGACAATCCCTGCTCCACCAGGACCAGACCAGAGGGGAAGATGTCCCCTCCGCTCTATTCCCGAAGGGACAATTCCCCCGCGCTCCCTCCAACCCCCTACCCCGGGGAATAGACCGGAGGGGACGATCCTCCCCAGGCCCAGGCGATGGGGTTGGCCAGGAGCTGTTGGGACGTCTCAGTCTATTGTCTCTCACCCTTCAGTCCCTGAAGAGACTGTGGTTCAATGTGTCCTCACCAATGGCCCCTGGGTCCATTTTCCCTCCCCAGAACCCCAGGGGGGGGGGGCGCCCAAGGGCAATAGGAGCTGGACATGTCCCAGGTGCCTCATCCAGTGTCCAGCAGGGAGTGAGCGGAGCCTGTGTTTGCTCTGCAATACAATCAATCCGTCGGCAAACACCTCCTGAGATTACCCGACCCTTATCAGCCTGGCACGGGCAGCACACACCGCGCTGGCACTGGCCCAGCCACACCCAGCTCCATGGGCATGGTGCCAAGGCACCCGGCTCTCTGCAGACACCACAGGAAGAGACCCAGCCAGGGGAAAGGCCCAGTGGTCCATTTCCCATCCCTTGAACCAGCCAGTCCCCTGTCATGGGGCTGGATGAGAGCCGGTGCCCCCTACAGGGGACAGGCCCCGGGCCTCTTTCCCTGTCCTCCAAGCCAGCCAGTCCCTTGCCATGGGGCTGGATCGGAGCTGACACCCCCAAGGGCTGAATCTGTATGTTTCCCTCATGCCCTCCATCCCATCGTACCTCAAAGCACCCTCCGGTCCATGCTCACAGATGCAGCCACCTCTGGAGGAGGGGACATCCCCTCAAGTCCCCTGGCATCAGCTGCCCCCACCAGATGCTACATGTCCAGCCCTGAGCTGGGAGCCCTGACACTCTTACACGTGGGGGAGGTGAGCATGGGGCTAGGGACACCAAGCCCCCCCTCCCCCCACGCCCCAAGAGCCGGGGCTGCCGCAGGGTTACTGGCCTCCACCGTCCCTGCCCAGGTGCTGTCAGGCCAGGGCCTGAGTGGGTCTGGGGACCTAACCAGCAGAGGCCTGTTTGCCATAGGCACCATTGCGGTGACACACCCCTCACCCTATGAGCAGGCCAAGCAGCTGCCACCCCCAGGCTCTGGGGAACAGGAATCAGCTCCTCACTGGGCTGACAGGGGTTGCTTGGCTCCCCACACCTACCCCATGTGCCCCACCCACCCACCACGGCAAAGTCGTGATCGCGGCCAGGGCCGGCTCTAGGTTTTTTGCTGCCCCAAGCAAAAAAATTTTTGGCTCCCTCCCCACCCCAGCCCTGGGCTCCCCCCCGCACTCCTTGCTGCCCCAGCCCTGGGCTCTCCCCCCCAACCTGCACCCTCCTGCTGTCCCAGCCCTGGGTCACTGGTAACTCGCTCCCAGGGCGGGTCATTCAGCAGGAATTTTGAATGTGCACAGAACACAGACAGGATTGGTTCCCATATGGTTACAGAACTGCAGTAAAGTGGAACAACTTTCAGCTTGTGTGATTGGAGGATGTCTGGATGCATATTATAAGACTGTCCTACATAAATGAGGAAAAGTTGAGGTGCCTTTATTATTCTTTTGTTCCACTCTTTGTTTCTATAGGGAATTTGCCAATGCAATCACGGTCTTCCTTTTAAACAAATAAAACTAAAAAAAAAAAAAGCAATGGCTGTTGAAAATAGCAATTCCAGTCCTAAAAATCACTGGGAAGCATTGCTTGCTCAATTTTATCCTACTTTTTCTACAGCAAGTTACAGTGGATCAGTATATTTGATTTGGGAGAAATGAAGTAACAGCTGCCCAAATTGAGCTTGAGCACTCCTGAATTTTGAGGGTGTTCAAATCTGGAAGGCAGGTGCTAGATTCCCTTTCTGAATATTAGCTATATCTGGAAAGGAAAAGTCAATTTCTGCTTCCATGGCTCAGAAGTGGAAATCCTCCTACATGCCTGGTACTGTATCTAAAGCTGCCCAGGTCCTCTAGCAGAGCCTCCCCTCCCTTACTTTTCATTTTAAATTCTAGTGGGATCCACATACCTCCCTTGCTAGGCTTCAGATAGAGAGGTGCACTGTCCCTTTAGTCCACCCAATTCCTTCTTTGGGGGCTGCAAGGTGAGGTCACACCAGTATCCCTAATCCAGTCTGGGGAAGTCTTCTGAAGGGGATATCTGGGGCAAAGCCTTCTACTTCTTGGGCTGGGCACACTTGTCCCCCACTCACAGTGCCACCCCGTTCTAGCAGCCAGCTCTCCATTCACAGCAAGCTGCAGCATGGCTCAGCTACCTCCCTCCCTCCCCCTCCCTTTCTGTTGATAGCTGCCAAGGGATTGCTGGGAAATGTAGTTCTTTCCCTGCTCCAGGGCTGGCTCTATAGGCAGGGAGCTAGGCAAGGAACTACAGCTCCCAGGGTCCCATGGGTTCTCCGCTTCTGCAGCATTGCGAGAGGGGAGGAAGTGAGTTTAAAAAAAAAAAAAAGGATGGCCAGAATGCCACCCCCTGCAAATGTGCTGCCCCAAGCACCTGCTTGATTTGCTGGTGCCTAGAGCCGGCCCTGATCGCGGCTCAGGTGCTGAGTGGCTCAGGGCTCTTCCTGGGAGCACCGGCAGCCCACCAGCACTTCGGTTACAAGCGCAGCAACCTGCCCGGCTCCATGCTGGCACCAACCCGCACCTGCTGCTCTGCACCTGACCCCCTGCTCCCCGGGCAGCCCCCTGCCCAGCCCCCCCCCCAAACCACTTCAATAGCAAGGAGCTTGTCCAGAAGGGGGAGGCCGAATGGGGGGGGCACAGGGGAACCTGTGGGGTGCACTGAGCTGGGGGGGTTCAGGGGAGCCGCTGGGCAGGGTGGGGCAGGCAAGCACAGGAGAGCCTCGGGGTGGGCTGAGGGGCAGGCGGGGGGAGCTTGTGGAGATGGGCTGGGCTAAGGGAGTGCGGGGAGCCGCTGGGCTGGGTGGGGCAGGCAGGGGAGCACAGGGGAGCCCGTGGGGTGGGCTGACGGGGGGCGGCATATAGGGGGGGCATAGGGGAGCCTGTGGGTAGCCAGTTTTTAATCCAATCAATGGGGCCCATGTTAATTTTGTACCTTTCTAGTTTTTTAATGCAACTCTCCTGCTGCACTGTGTGAAATGCCAGGTCAGGCCTTCAGCCCTGACTGGGCTTTCCCTGGCGTTGCGCCACATCCGGGCATGTCTGCAGTTCAGCCCCGGACCCAAGCTGGGCAGGACAGGGCAGCGCAGCGCCAGTCTCTGGGAATGAGGGGCCAGCCAATAGGCACCCCTCCCCCCCGGGCAGCGGGCCAAAAGCCTGGCAGTTAGCGTAACCAGAGGGGGGGGAGTTTGCATTACCCACTCCAAACCCCACATAATCCCCTGCCCATGGGCAGCACATGAACCACCAGTTCAGGTAGACTGGCCCCCACCTCTTCTGTCCAAGGCCCTGACTTTCTCCCGCCCCTTCTGTCCCCCCTTCCCCGCTAGAGCCCAGACCTCCCCCCACTGTGGCCGCCAGGCTCCCTGCCCCAACCCTGGGCCATCCAATCGCTCCCAGCCCTGGAGTTCCAGGTGGCGTGAGGTGTGAGCACTGGCCCCAGCCACCCCGAGTCCCTGGCCGCAGGCCAGCCCACCCTAGCCCCAGCCCCAGCCCCAGCCCAGGCCACAGGGGAAGAGTGGGAAGCAGGATGGGGCCTGTGGTGGAGCGTAGGCAGGGTCATGCCTGGCAGTCTGGGTCCCCTGCCCCTGCGATACCCACTCCCCATGCCCTGCCCCTGCATTGTCCCCAAAGTCCAGTCTTGTTGGGCACATTTCTAAGCTCGTCTTGTGAGCTGCCCAGCCTCATACCACGTCCCTCGCAGCAGGGGGACCCACAATAACACAAGAGCGCTGCATTCAATATAATGGACCCCAAAGTGGCCATGGGGTGTAACTGCTGCTCCAGGAGCAACACACTCTGTGCAGCCCCCGAACTGCCCCTCCCACTCCAATCCCTCTCAAAAGGCCCCCGAAGGCAGTGGGGGTGGATCAGCCCAGCCCCTTGTTATTCTGTCCACCAGTCAGGCCCAGAGGTGCTGGAACCAGGGATGCTGCCGGGCTTGAAGTGGTTTCCATCATAGACAGGGTTTACAGTTTGGTTCAATGACTTCTCCCCCCTCCCCCCCACTATACAACCTGTTCCAGCACCCCAGTCAGGCCTGATTTCCAACGCATTAGTTTTGTTCCATTCATCCCTGATTCCATCCTGCAATGTGCCAGGCATGATCTTAAGGCAACCCTTGGATCTGAGGGGCCAAGAGCCTTCTGGACTCAGCTGACCCAGACTCGGTCTAACTCCTGCTGACTGCCACAGACAGCTACACGCATGGGCTGAGCGCACCGGCCAATGCCTTGCTCAGATGATCAGACTGACACTGTCCTCCCCACCCACAGCCCTCCACAGACGGGCAAAGCAGCAAGATCCAGCTGGTACAATAGCAAAATGCCTGGGGATGTGCTGGCCTGCCGTCATCGGGGCTTCTACTCTGGCTTGTCTGGTCCCACCAGGGCTGTGCCAGGTCATGCCCACTCAATCTGCGTGTGTCACGCATGGTGCTGAGCAACAAGGCAGCACCCAGACTTCAGAAGCTGAGAGACAGCTGGAGTCACGCATTTCTCATGCAGCGGGGCAGCGTCCTGAGCCTCCGGCTCCAGGCCCCTGCTGTGGCCCTCGCACCCGCTGGGAAAGCCCCATCTGCCTGCAGCATCCGATCCTGCTACCACCACCACCAGAGAGTTCAGCCATGCTGGGACAGACTTTGGGGGAGAACGATGGTAACCTGCAGAGAGTCACGGCATGGGACAGTGTCTCATGCGCCCCATACAAGCTGCTCGTGTCCGATTGAAGCTGGCTTGGCAGGCGTGGGAGAGGAACACAAAGCTCTGCCCTCCACAAAACACCCCAGGAAAAGGTTTTAACCAGAGCTCATATTCCTGGCCGCTCTACTCCCAGTATCCTCCCCCAGCCTCACTCTGAGAGAGCTAAGGCACACACCATGCCTGCCTTATAAAGGTCTGGTTCCCCAATCAGTGAAAGGAAACGATACCACCTGACTTAGGCAGCCAATTACGTGCCCCAATCAGCAAATAAAGGCCCCTAACATTCAGGGCAAAGCAAATGTATTTATTCCAGCTATAAGGGAAGAGTTTCCTAGATCAAACCAGTCAGAGCAGTAGTGTAGCTAAGGGGGTGCAGGGGAAGCAACCGCTTCCCCTGAGCACATTTTCTACAAGTGGCACCTTTCCGCGCAGCCAGCGCTGGGCTCCAGACTCGGAGTCGGGTTTTGCATGCAGCCGCCGGCTGTCTCTGGGCTCCGCACCGCCCCCTTGCATCCCCAGCCTGGCTCGCTCGCTCTGGGGCTGCAGGCGGCGTCGGCTGGTTGCCTGGCTTCCCGGGGAGGAGGCTGCTCCCCCCCGCCCGCAGCTGCCCGGCTCGCTAAGCTGAGCCTCACTTGGTGCACGCTGCCCAGGCAGGGGTGGGCTCTGCTGGGAGGAGAAGGGGCGGCAGCGCGGCGGGGGGGGGGGGGGCTGAGGAGCAGCAGCCCCGTTGGCCCCCGGCCCCAGCAGCTCCACGCGGCGGGGGAGGCAAACACCTCCTGAACCATCCTGGGTGAGCTCTTGCTCCTGGGCTAGTGATGCAGGATGCCGAGACCTTCCCTCAGAGTCAGTATTGAATCAGCGCCGAAGCATGATGCTCAGGGGGCACTGTGCCACCATCTCTCAGAGGAAGCTTAAAACCAACGTCCTGACCATGTGTGATCACTAAAGAGTCCACTTCCTCACTGCTTAACCCTCCTGTCCTGGCCAGTGTGGGCGATTGCATCCTGCTAACCCATCTTGCCCCTGCAGTTGTGACAGGAGGAGACATGTTTTCACTTTGTCGCCTCTGTCACATCATTGTGGTGCAAATTGGCTGCCAAGTTCCACCCCAGAAGCAGCTGCATTTCAGGCTGGGATGAATGGTCTCTGTCTGTATGGATGTATTCTATAAAGCACAACGCATGAAGTGCATCGATGGCAAGTACTGGTGTCCTGCTGGCATGATAGCCAGGGCACCATGATACTGTTGCATTGTTTGCATCTTTAGTTGTGATGATGCCTCACTGCAGGACACTATTGTGTGTCCTGGGGCACAGTCATTATGTGACACCATCACAATGCACTACATTAACATGCAGCTCTTTAGTGGCTCATGCTCATGGGACACAGGACATTTACAACAGTAGAATCATAGGACTGGAAGGGACCTCAGGAGGTCTTCTAGTCCAGTCCCCTGCACTCGTGGCAGGACTAAGTATTATCTAGACCATCCCTGACAGGTGTTTGTCTAACCTTTATTAAAAATCTCCAGTGATGAGGATTCCACAACCTCCCTGGGCAATTTATTCCAGTGCTTACCCACCCTGACAGTTAGGAACTTTTTCCTAATATCCAACCTAAACCTCACTTGCTGCAATTTAAGCCCATTGCTTCTTGTCCTATCCTCAGAGGTTAAGAAGAACAATTTTTCTCTCTCCTCCTTGTAACAACCTTTTATGTACTTGAAAACTGTTCTCATGTCCCCTCTCAGTCTTCTCTTTTCCAGACTAAACAAACCCAATGTTTTCAATCTTCCCTCAGAGGTCATGTTTTCTAGATCTTGAATCATTTTTGTTGCTCTTCTCTGGACTTTCTCCAATTTGTCCACATCCTTCCTGAAATGTGGTGCCCAGAACGGGACACAATACTCCAGCTGAGGCCTTATCAGCCTATTACTGTCCTGAGACCTCCAGGTGAAGCGGCAAGCCAACTGTATGGAAGTAGGAGACATGCGTTCAATTCCCAGCTCTGCCAGTGACCCCCTGGGTGACTTTGAACAAGTCACTTAGTCTGACTGTGCCTCTGTTCTCCATCTGTAGGTACGTCTACATTGAAGCTGGAGGCATCATGCCCAGCTGAAGGAGACATACTGGTGCTAGCTCGGATCAAACTCGAGTGCTAAAAATAGAAGTGTAACAGCATGAGCACCAGGAGAGGCTAGTCACCCGAGTGCTTATCAAGGGTCTCAGGTGGGATCACACTCAGGATGGCTAGCTCCTTGCACCACTGTGGCTCCATTTCTATTTTTAGCACACTAGCTTGATCAGCGCTAGCACAGGTATGTCTACACAAGCCAGAAATTACACCTCCTTTTTCCAGGGTAAACATACCCCAAATCATGGGGATACTTCCTTTCGTCCGCCCTCTGTAAACTCTTTGTATTCTATATGTACAGCTTCTAGCAGAAGCGGGGCCCTGACTTCACGTGAGGCTTCTAGGCCCTACTGGACTTGTTAATAATAATTAATATGCCACCAAGAAATAAGGGAACCATTGGCTGGAAACCAAGCATGCAGCACTACAGTAGGCACCTGTCACTTGGAAGTTAACACGGCTTCCAAGCTTTCAGTTTTCTCACATCAGGACATCCAAGGAGACCTCGACAGAACAGCACAAAAGCCACAATCTGGTGGGCAGAGCTCCTGGTGGCTTTGAAGCCCAGCTGGTGCCAGCAGAGGAGGTGGAGAAGGAAGGAAAAGGGGGGGGAGGAGGGGATGTTTTTTTCTCGTGGTCTCTCTTCAGCGGCATCTTTTCTCCGTGAGCAGCAGCAGCCCGGGGAATGACTCTGCCACAGCTGAGCCGCCGCTCTGCTCCGGGGGCGAGGGGTGACAATTATAAACTACTGTATTCTGTGATTTACTTTCTAGAATCTAAAGTATATCTAAGTATAATCTAAAGTTCTCCTGTGAAATGCCGGCTGTGCAAACCCTTCCGTGGCTGGATCATTCTTGTGTTTTTATTTTAAGTACAAATAAACATGTATAACGAATTTAAAAGTATGTAATTAGTAATTTGATATGTCGGGTGGCGCCTTTTTTTATGCGTTCGCTCCCCCTGATGTTAGAACCTGGCTACGCCACTGAGTCAGAGGATGTCGGGGTGGGGCCACAAGCAGTTTGCAGGCTGGCCAAGGGGTGCATCCATAATGGACGGCTTGACCGGGAGAGAAGGCTGAGGTTTGGACCACACCGTAGAGCAGAGGTTTCACTGTGTCTCTGTGGGTCACAACAGATAATACCAGGTTCAGGACAAACTGCTGAGAAATAGGGCAAACACCCCCCAAAACTGGTGGTTATTCTTCCATAATATATACCAAGCCAGCAACAAAAGTAAACTTCTGTCTCACCACACTGGCTAACAAGAAGTCAGAACTGCAGTCTCCTTAGATATTCCAGTCCTGGATTCAACACCCAGACACTAGACTTAATGATGAGTGATTACTTAAAACCAATTTCATCAAACAAAGGGTTCTTCTGATCCCAAAGGACCAGCCACATACCCAGGTCAATATAAAACTTAGATCTTATCCAATAATCATGCTGTTGCCAATCCTTTAGTATCTAATACCTAAAGGTTTATTTATAACAGGGGTCGGCAACCTCTGGCACACGGCTCGCCCGGGTAAGCACCCTGGCGGGCCGGGCCAGTTTATTTACCTGCTGACGCAGCAGGTTCGGCCGATTGCGGCCCCCACTGGCCAATAGGGGCGGCAGGAAGCCGCGGACAGCACATCCCTGGCCCACGCCGCCCCTACTGGCCTGGGACGGTGAACCGCGGCCAGTGGGGGCCGCGATCAGCCAAACCTGCTGCATCAGCAAGTAAATAAACTGGCCCGGCCCGCCAGGGTGCTTACCCTGGCGAGCCACATGCCAGAGGTTGCCGACCCCTGATTTATAAGATAAAAGAAAGACATGAGAGTTAAACCTGGTTAAAAGAATCAAATACATATGTAAGCAGAATCAGAATGAGCTCTCCCCTGACATCTGGTGGTGAGTTGTGGAAAAGGACTTCAGGGGCTGATCTCGGTTGCATGGACACACCCACCCTGCCTAGCATGAAGCGACTGCCTGCCCAAATGGTCACTTTGGCTGCTGTGGGATCCCCAGTCTCTTTGTTATTGGGGCAGAAGTAACAAAGTGTTGTTATCCTGGTTATGTGAATCAAGGACAGTAGAACTGTACTTGGCATTTTCTGATGAAGGAATTCACCCTCAACTAAGTAGCACTCACTAGGCAAGGGACATGGGTTTCAAAACCCCAGTGAATTGAAAGAGGCTGGGGACAGGTAATTATAACTGGTAGTAAGAGCCCTGTCTGAGGTTCTCAAACACCACTTTTACTCCTCTTCTCTCCACTGTGTAGAAACAGAGCTAGTTTTGACACCATTAGGAGTCTTGTTACATGCTGCAGCACTGAAATCACTGATTCTTAGGTCAAAGCATGTGGTTCTGAGTGTACCAGACCTGGGATCCACCCTACTAACAGCTGAAATCACTGAGAGCTGTGTTAAGGGCGGGGGGGCTAGCAGGATGGCTAGTGGAGAGGAGTGGCCAGCAGGATGGCTGGTGGTGAAGACTGTAGCAGAGCCCTGTGGAGAGGTGTGGTAATTGGCCGTTGACTGTAAGCTGCCCCATACCTCCACCCCACTTCCACCCAGGCTGGGAGGCAAACTCCGCAGATGAACTTCTGAACTCTGGGGGCTGCACTGACCAAGGATAGAAACTATGGGTGGGGGTGACAGTTGGGTTGCTGGACTTAAGACCCTAAGGGGAAAAGGACACTGCCAAACTTACTTGGGGGTGGGTCTTTTGCTCATGGTTCGTGTTATGAATCCTGTTTGTGGTGTTTCCCCAACATAATGCCGCAATGTTTCTGTAACGGTGTTGGGACTCACCACCTGGCACCTCCTGCTGGTTACCTCGGGGAATTAGCTCAGTCCAGTGGAGCGCCCTCTCCTGGTGGTGTCCTGCCCGTTGTCTCGCCCTCAGTTGGCGTGTCTGGACCCGCGTTGCTCCCAAGCTCACGGCATCCTCTTCGAGCCACTGCCCTCCGGCAGTGCCCCTTAGTAATCAGCTGTCTCTCTACTCCCCAGCCAATGTGGGCAACTGCACCCCCAAAGTCACATCCCTCTTGGCAGGGGGTTGGTGCAGCCCAAGACGGTCAGTCCCGTCAGTCAGGTGTAAGGCAAGGGGGGGGGGGGGGAGACCCAGGCCCACCCACTACTCTGGGTCCCATCCCAGGGACCCTCTAGTGGCCACCGTCCTGCCCTCCTTCTTTCCCTCCATCTGTCCATGTCCCTGGGCCGTTTCCCCTTCAGCCCCTCGCACCGGCTAGGCCCTTCCCCTCAGGGCTTGCAGCCTGGCAGACACCAGCCTGGAGATCCTTTCTGCTTCCCCAGGCCTGCCCAGCACTGCGCTGTCCCAGGTGCTAGTCTCCCACCTCTAGAGACAGACCTTCCCCTCTTGAAGGCCTGGGACAGACTGACTGCTGTCTCCCTGAGCAGTCTTTTATAGGGCTGAGCCTGGCCCTGATTGGCTGCCTCCAATCTGGGCCCTGATTAGCTCACAATAAGCCCTTCTCTAATTGGCTCCCTGTCTGCACAGGCACACTGGCCTGCCGCAGCCCACACTCTCAGGGAATGGGGCAGTCTGCCCCACTGCAGTTTCCCTCCTTTATTAAAAGGCTTTTGCTACACTCAGACTCTGTACTTGCGAGAGGCGCCCTGGGGGGTGGTATGTAATTGTCCTAGGTCACTGGGTGGGGGCTCAATCCGGTTTTGTATTGTGTTATTGAAACGGAAGCCCTAGATACTGAACCTGGCCCTTGTTGCTGCCAGCTCTGCCAACTACCCCCTTCCAGCTCTACCAGCTGCCCACTTACCCCTACCAGATCTACCAGCTGCCCACGTACCCCTACCAGATCTACCAGCTACCCACGTACTCCCTTCCAGACCTACCAGCTGCCCCCATACCCCCTTCCAGATCTACCAGCTACCTGCATACCCCCTTCCAGATCTAAGGGAGGAGGGAGAGCTCAGTGGTTTGAGCATTGGCCTGCTAAACCCAGGGTTGTAAGTTCAATCCTTGAGGGGGCCATTTAGGGATCTGGGACAAAAATCTGTCTGGGGATTGGTCCTGCTTTGAGCAGGGGGTTGGACTAGATGACCTCCTGAGGTCCCTTCCAACCCTGGTATTCTATGATCTACCAGCTGCCCCTGTACCCCCTTCCAGATCTACCAGCTGCCCCCATACCCCCTTCCAGATCTACCAGCTGCCCAGGTACTCCACTCTTCTTATCACTGATACTTTGTATGTTCTTCTTCACACTAACTGTTTTGAGCCATCTGTGCATATTTCACTGTTATGTACAGATATAGTTAGTTACAATGTGACGTATACAACCAAAAAAAACCCTGACTAAGTTCTGGGCTCAGTTAGCCTGGACAGTTGCTGGGTCACTGATCCCGCACTGTATTGTGATCGAAGGTGAGGGCTCTGTATGTCTGCGTCTCTGTATCTGGGTTCTCATTGGTACATCTTGAAGTAAATTAACTACCGTATTTTATATAACAAATTCCCACAGACCTTAGGATGTGTGACAGATCTTGGGGTGTCTGGTTATCTCCCCCTAACCTTGAAGCTCTCTTCTGCAGTCCTGTCGGCTCTCCCTCTACAGCCCTTTTCCAGCATCTCCTGCCTCCCTCGGCTTCCCATCCATGGCTCCCGCTGCCTCACTCCCAGTCCTGGTGGCCTCCTCCTGCATCTTGGCCTCCAGCTGCTGAATGTTCTCCTGGCAGGTATGTGGTTCATCCTTCAGCAGCAGGTCCACCTCCAGCCTCTGCCACCTGGCACTGCCACTCCAGCTGCTCCACTCTCGCCCACCCCCCTTGTGCAAAAGAAGATGGAACATAGTGAATAAATAACAACACTGGGGGCTGTGAGGAGACCATCCTTGGGGAAAGCTGGTGGCTGGGAGCTGGTGAAGGAGGAAGGGGAACATATGAGCTCACTGTACTCCCCAAAGGCAAAAGTGTTCACTGACTCCAGCCTGGCTGTGTGAGCCCTCTTGTGCGTTCCCCTCCCCTGCCCCCTCAGCTCATCGGGGACCCTCTGAGGCGGTGGAGGGATGAAGAGGACAAGCTGCACCAGCCTCTTCACTCGGCCGCATGGCAGAGCCAGAATCCTCTCCTCAGGGCAGAATGTTTGGACTGTGGACTTCAATTACCCACATAGGAACTGCTCCAACGGCCCAACAGGGCAAAGTTTAGAGAAAATTTCTTGACACCTTAGGTGATTGTTTCTAGAAACGGCTAGTTCTCTGGCACCCAGATGGACAGCCTATTCTCCACTTAGTGATATACCAGAGCTAATTCAAGACATGACAGCAACTAAGCCACTAACTGAATGTTTTTCTCTGGGAATTCTGCTTAGCTCTACTTTATTTTTCTTATATAAAGAGGATTTTTTGGTGAAGCAGACATCTGGGAGCTACCAGATGGTGCTATTAAAAATAATATCAGGGCTTGTCTACATGGGAATGTTTTTTCAATATATCTAAAGTTTTTTTGTTTTTGTTTTTTGGCAAAGGCTGCCTTGTGTCCACACACAAAAGGTTATTTATTTTTTTAATGTTCTGGGGAGGGAGCACTCCGGGGACATGGCCGAGAGCCATGCCAAAGCCATTGAGCTGCAGCAGAATTGATAAACACAAGATCTCTGCTAATGCTCCCAGCACATGTCAGGGTCTGGACTGGATTCTATTCCAAGAAGCCACCACAGACCCCAGTTTGCCCAAAGCATTGGAAACCTCCCAGCCCACTATGGATCCCGACCAGGGGAGACATCCCTTGGCATCCAGGAGCAATGTGGCCTGCCTGACACCGAGCCCGGTACCTAGCTGGAGAGCCAGCCAGCCAGTCTTCAGAGGTGACTTCAGCCACTAAATATTATGTATTGCAATGATCCGTCCCCACCCTGCCCTGCGTGTGCAGGGGTGTTACCCAAGCACCCCTGTGTTCACACCCCCACTGCAATCAACACTGTACAAAATAGGCCATGTGAGCTATCATTTGAAAGCAAATCACTTGCTGGGCAATAATGTCATGGTGAAATGTGGGTAGCAACATTACATGTAAAGTTATGAACTCCCCCGTACGATGTTATTAGCACATGTTCAAACGCATGTAGCCCTGACTAGGCGGAAGCTATTAAACAGGCCTGTTCTCAACAGAGGAGCATGTCTTTACCTCAAGTTAGACATAAGTAGTAAACCTCCAGACAGCTGGGCGAGGAGATGCCAGGAAACAAAGCAAACTGTGTTTCAGCAAACACAGGTGTGGGAGAAGGAGCATGGAGCTCCACCTCATCTTCCTCACAGCTTGGATAAACTTTGCTTTGAGGAGTAACATAAGCGCTGACTCCGTGGGTGCTCCAGGGCTGGAGCACCCCTGGGGAAAAATGGTGCGTGCTCCGCAGCCCCCCTATTAGTTCCCCCCACACCAGCGCCTCCCACCCGCTGGCGGGCCCCACGGATCAGCGTGTCCCCCTCCCTCTCTGCGCCTCCTGCCCACTGCGAACAGCTGTTTCGCGGTGTGCAGGAGGTTGGGAGCGAGGAGGAGGAACGAGGATACAGTGCACTTGGGGGAGGCGGCGGAACTGGGTGGGAAGAGGCAGGGCAGGGGTGGAGCAGGGGTGGGAAGAAGTGGGGTGGGGTGGGGCCTTGGGGGAAGGAATGGAGTGCGGGCGGGGCCTGGGACATAGCAAGGGGTCGAGCATGCCCTGGCACTTTGGAAAGTTGGCGCCTGTGAAGAGTAACCCTCAGATGAATCCACTTCAAAGGTTCTCTGGCCAATAGAAGAAAGAGGCTGAGACCCCCAAGGTATCACCTTTACCTAAGGAAACAAAGGCCCCAGCATATTTGGGTCTATGAGAGAGACCCTGACCAGCAGATTGGGGGGAGAAAGGCCATCCTGAGCAAAGCCTAGAACCAAACTTGCTAGAGTCAGTTTGAGCCTTTTAGCTGCGTGTTTTCACTTTGATTTGCTGGGAACCTTTTCTAACTTTATCTCTGATACCTGAACTCACACAAAATTCCGTCTTTTCTTGCTAGTAACCTTGTTCATCTGTAATCTAGACCAGCCCAGTGCTATGTGTAAACTGAACTGTTGGGTAACTCCAGTGAAAGTAGCAAACTCTTGAATATTGACCCGACAAGGGCAACAGACCTTAATATCTGAACTGCCCAGGAGAGGGCTGGACAGCACAGGACACACGGTCTGGGGAAAATGCGAGGCTGTGTGTGTGTTGGGGGTCACCAAGGCTGGAGGGGGCCAGAATGGGGCTGTGGGGTGTAGACAGGTGGCTGGGGTCAGAGCTGCTGACCCAGGCCTGTCCAGCCCACAGACTCTCAAGGGGAACCTGCATGCTGCAGGCTGGTAGTAAGCAGCTCAGGTGGGAGCTACAGCAGCAAAGCATTGTGGGGCACCCAGGATTATGGGGCCGGCAGTTACACAACCCCTCACAGGGCTGGATCACACCCCAAAACCTGACAAGGGGAAACAACCCTGGATGCTACCTTGCCTTGCTGTTCTGGCAGACATGGACACCCCATACAGACCTTTTGCTTTCTGCCTGCTCAGCTGCTATAAACCCTCTCCCAGACAGGCTCAAAGTGGCATCAAAGGGAAGGACTCATTGTGACGCTGGCAGACCAGGTGCCAGCTCATGCCAAGGCCCCAGGCCTCAACTGAACACTGACTGCATAGGGGGAAGCCAGTCTGGCTTGCCCGCAGGTTAGCGTTTGTGTGTATGAATGTATTTAGTGTCTAGATTTTATGAGACGTGTGTAGGATGCTGCATGTAGTAATCTCACTTATAGCATCTGTACCCCATCCAGTAAGTGATATTAAGTGTTTTCATTGTAATCCTCTGTAATTGTGTGAGTCACCATAGAGGAAAGGAGCACTAACTATAGGAGAACTTCAGAGTTACGAACACCAGTTATAAACTGGCTGGTCAACCACACACCTCGTTTGGAACTGGAAGTACGCAATCGGGCAGCAGCAGAGACAAAGAAAGCAAATACAGCACAGTGCTGTGTTAAACATAAACTACTAAAAAAAATAAAGGGAAAGTTTAAAAAAAACTAGAACAAGGTAAGGAAACGGTGTCTGTGCTTGTATCATTTATATTAAGATGGTTAAAAGCAGCATTTTTCTTCTGCATAGTAAAGTTTAAAAGCTGTGTTAAGTCAATGTTCAGTTGTGAACTTTTGAAAGAACAACCAGAACATTTTGTTCAGAGTTATGAACAACCTCCATTCCCGAGGCGTTCAGAATGCTGAGGTTCCACTGTCATGCAGAATGCCAGCTCCTACAGAAGGGTAGGTCCTGCCCACCTACAGGGCCCATTGAAAGCACATGAGCTGCTGCAAAACACCAAAGAACAAAGCCTTTGCTGACTGCTTCCCCGACTCCCATAAGAGGAGACGTGCAGGAGACTCCTCCCATTAGCTTGAATCTGGGGGAAGGGAATAAAAATCCTGGAGAGGGCAAGATTTCCAAGCCTAAGCAAGGGATCCCCAGAGCCGGGCCTGGGCTAACCTCAGAGGATTCACAGATCTCGCATATTACAGCAGCTTCTTTCACCTTTTGGGAACCTGAGGGCATGGCTACACTTGCAGATGTTGGGCTTGGCTACCCTTGTGAGTTACAGCACATTAAAGGAGCCCCCGGCGCACTAGCTCACTCCCCGTCCACACTGGCAAGGCAGGTAGAGCGCTCTGACTCCACGGCTACAGCGCTCCTGGTACTCCACCTCGGCGAGTAGAATAACGTTTGATGCACCCCCACTGGAGCGCCCCAGCGTCAGCGTGAATGAGGTGTTGCATTACTGCGCTCTGATCAGCCTCCGGAAACGTCCCATAATCCCCTTAAGTCAAGTGGCCACTCTTGTCATTGTTTTGGATATGCCCTTTGAAAGCTCCATTTGACACCCGGCTGCTTATCTGCTCCGAGACAAAGCAACCATTACTGGGAATGCTGTGTGTGTGTGAGAGAAAGAGGCCGGGGGGAGGGGAGCGGGGGGAGGGAGAGGTCTGCTGCTGTCTGAACTTACAAGACAGCATGCTGACATGCTCTCAGCCCCCCCAAAACCCTCTCTCTCTCCCCCCACATACACACAACACACTCCCTGTCACATTCCTCACCACCACCCCCCATTTGAAAAGCACGTTGCAGCTACTTGCATGCTGGGATAGCTACCACAATGCACTGCTCTCTGTGGCCGTTGCAAGAGCTGCTAATGTGGCCACGCCAGTGCGCTGGCAGCTGTCAGTGTGGACAGACTACAGCGCTTTCCCTACTGCGCTCTACGAAGGCTGGTTTAACTCAAAGCATTCTACGGGCATGGCTATACTTGCAGCTGTAGACCAGCCCCTGGGTTAGAGCCTCCTTCAGCACACAGAGTGCCTTCTGTCACTGCTTGGTCCAGACTTCCCTGTCCAGCTTGCCCTTCTTACACAGCTCTGTGATGGGAGCTACAGTGGAGTACAAACCTCCAGTAGTACCCCGCCATCCCATTAGAGACCTGGGCCTGTTTCTTGGTTTGAGGAATGGGCCAATCTGTGGTTACCTTCATCTTGGCAGGCTCTGCCTTTAGACAGCCACTTCCCACCTTGTGGCCCAGGTACAACACCTCTGCCATTCCCCATCTTACTCTTTCCAGCCTCTATAGTCCGTCCTGCATCTTGGAGTCGTCCCAGCCCCCTCTTCACCTGGGACACATGGTCCTCCCAGGTTGGCCTGAAGATACAGATATTATTTATGCTCACCCAGGCACAGTCCTCCACTCCCCCTCAGTAACTGATCTCCCAGGCGCTGGGAGGTGGCAGGTGCCTCCTTGAGGCTGACAGGTAGGACCCACTTGCCTGGAGGGCCCAGCCAAGCCCCCAACACTGTGCCCCCTCCAACTGGCTGAGACTGGCCAAGCTTCTCCACCAGTCCCAGGCGGCTCAGCTCCAGGGAGACAGGTGGGGCCCCACAGAGTTCTTAGAGTTTTGCATGAACACTGTGTAGAACCAATGTGAATGAAATTGTTTTTAGTTATCCTGTACCATTGTAACTTCTGTTCACCATTTCATTACACCTGCCATTTTGCCTACATTGTAACTTTCATTACACTTGCCATTTTGCCTACATTGTAACTTTCATTACACTTGCCATTTTTTCTACATTGTAACTTCTGTGCCATATTGTAATTCAAACCCCATTTTAAAACGCTTACTCCATTTTGTAAGGGCTTGCTGCAACCTTCATTGTTGCAAACCCTGCTGTAATTTTATTAGTCTAGTTGAGATGTGTGAATGAGGGATGCATGGGTGATAGAATCAACCTCCAGCA
>NW_020664916.1:62660-71240 GCF_002925995.2 Terrapene triunguis
GTCACGAGCTACGATCCCAAGCTGCGAACTCAAACTACAATCAGGACCGGTAACTATCCAGCAGCTGCAGAACATTTTGGGGGGGTGGGGTGTGAGTGTATGTGTATAAGCATTGAGGTATTTGCTAATAGTTACAGATTAATAATAAATGTGGCATCTTTGCCTTGACCCCTAAAATGATCCTGTATAAGTTTGTGGAACAACAACTGAAGGCCGAGGTGGTGGGAAGCAGAAACTGTCAGGAGCTGGAGGTGACTCCCCTCCTGAGTCCCCGATTTGGGTCTCCCCCCACTCCAGATCTGCTGTTTATAAGCTCATTTGCCAGCATACCTGGTCCACTAACCACATCTTAAGGTCTGGATGGCAGATGTTATACAGCTGCTCCAATCCCACCAGATTATACATGTCCTCTGCAGAAGTGGCCCCGCGCCCTTTCCCCACTGGTGGGGATATTCTCCCAGCAGAGTAGTGACCTCCTTGTAGGTGATGCCCGGGGCCTTGCATACACCCCAGAATCTTTTCCTATCTGCCTCATGGATCAATTCAGACTTAAGCAGCCACGCCTGTTTGAACTGTTTCTAGTCCCTAGTTTCTGAACACCTTTATGGCCTTGGGACCAAGCAGGGGATTTAGTGGAGCTCATCCGTGGGTTCGTTTGAGTTCAAATCAGAAGCCTTCTCCAAGGCAGTGAGGTAGGCATTGATATCCCTCCCCCATTACACCAGGGCACACTTTGGAATCTAGGCTTCCTGCCGAACTGGCATCTTGGAGTCCTTCCTCACTTACCCCAGGCAAGTCCTCTTGGCCCACCTCTCCACCAACTCCAGTTCATGTTTCTGCAGCTCTGAGTGGGCTGCTAGCCTCCGCTCCTCCGGCTCCAGCTCCTTCACTCTCAGCTCCAGTTTCCATCTCTTCACCTCCACTGGGGGGGAACCCAGTTTGGGATGTCCCCCACCTGATTGGGGAACTGGGTCTGGTGGACCCCCTGCCACTACCCCAACTGCCCACTGCTACTCCCCAGGCTCTCCGGGCATCCCGGGAGCCCTGCTGGAATCTGGAACTTACTCCTCGGACTGGTCACTCTCTACCAGCTGGGCAATCAGCTGCTCCTGGGTAAACCTCCCAATGCTCAGCCCTCTCTCTCTGCACAGATGTGCAATGTCCCTTTTAGGGAGCTATTTATAGGCCCTTTCCTTGCTGGGTGATTCAATTCCCCTTGTCTTATCGCTGGCAGCCACTCACTGCAGAGCCCCTCCACTAGCAGCCAACTGTCTACAGGATGCATTCGCCAACCATCCTCTGCTGGTTGTCACGGACTCACAGGTCGTGCCCACCCCTGGCCCCGTACGGTCCCTGGGGGAACCCCCTTCAGTGCAACAGCCCTTCTTGGGGGTCCACTCTCTCTCGGGGGTTAAGCTCCTCCGCCTCCTGGAATCGCACCTCTCTGAGCCTTAGCACGCCTGTCTCTCACTGTGGGCCCCCTCGGGGAGTCCCCTCACTCTGGACCCCGGGGCCTCCACTCCCAGAGGGAATAATGCAACCCTGTTCTCTAGACCGGCGCGACTCTCAGCCAGCGTAAAACAGGAGGGTTTATTGAGCATCTGAACCCAGCACAGGAAACTCTCCGGGCCATCGGTCCTAGCAACCCTAAGCACAGTATATCTAGGGGTCTCTGGCTGTTCTCTCTGGCTGGGAACCGTGACCAATGGGAGCTGCATCGGCAGCACCTGTGGGCGCGAGAGCAGCATGCAGTTCCTCCCTGGCTACTCATGTGTCTAGGGGCCGCAGGGACCCTGCACATTCCCCCCCCCACACCCCAACCACCTGCCCCAGCCTGGAGTCCCCTCCTGCACCCAAACTCCTGGAGCCCACACCCCCCCAACACCCCAACACCCTGCCCCAGCCCCCTCCTGTACCCCAAACCCCTCATCCCAGGCCCCACCCCAGAGTACACCTCCCCCAGCCCAGAGCCCTCTCCCACACCCTGAATCCCTCATTTCTGACCCCACCTGGAGCCCGCATCCACAACCCAGAGTCCATACTCCGCCACACCCCAAACCTCTCAGCTCCAGCCCCACCCCAGAGGCCACACCCCTAGCCAGAGCCCTCACCCCCCTCCCGCACTTCGTCACACCAGGTAATTTACTCTAGGCTCTAGAGTGCACGTTTGGGTTTGATTTGATATGTAACCCTCTGTTTCCAACACTCCTATTTGCTAGCACTTGAATCTCTGGTTTGTTAAATAGCCTTCTACTTGCTTTCACTATAAATGTATCCCAGTGCTGGATGCAGGGGCGTGCACAAGGAGGGCAAGCAGGGGCACGGGCCCCCCAATAATCGGCAGGGGCACAGAACTCCTCTGGCCCCAGGGCCGCGGCAGGGGCACAAAATGTGCCCCTCCAAAAGTAGTCCAGTTTAAATTCCTGTTCATGCCCCAGCTGGGTGTTACGCAGAGCAGTGACCTGAGTTGTGGCTGCTAGGCTGGGATGTTCTGGTCCTTTGGGAGCAGTGCATTGCTTGCAGGAACAAATTGCTGGGAGTGTGCAGTGGACCAGGCGTGGGTGTTCCAGGGGGATGCTTGGAGGCTCGGGGACTGGGGAGCCTAATGCTGCCCTGTACAGAGACAGCAGGGCCTGTGTAGGCTGAGAGGAGAGGGCTTGAATTGCCTGTGGCTGGTGGAGGTGGGAGCTGACACCCGGTAGCCACAGACAAGGCTCCTCATGCTAAGGACAGGTGGGGGAGGGGGATCACAGCTACCTGCCTGCAGAGCAGCTCCCGGAGCAGACAGTACTAGGCCTGAGGCACTGGGCAGTCATTTGCTCCACTGCAAAGTGACTGCAAAGTGGGGTACAGGGTTTTGGCTTGCCTGGCAGCACTCATGCCCACTCTGCCCGGCTGTAAATGGCGCAATGCAGTGGGGAGCCCGATGCAGACCTGGCAGCACAGCAGCAGCCAGCTGACCTTGTCCATGTCCCCAGCCCTTCGGTGTCCAGCTAGACGAGGCTGCAGGCAGAGTTCTGAGCGGGACACGTGCCACAGCCAAATGCCCTTGGTCTGAGCTCGTATCATGGAGCACAGCGAGAACCCTGGAGCAGGAGAGATGTGATCTAAACACATGCACACAGCCACAGAGCACAATGCCAGCGAGGGTGGGAGAGACCCAGAGAGGAGACTGAAATCAGCCTGGACAGAGAAAACGCAAGCAGCATCTCACCTTTGCTCTTGCCGGCCAGTCGGCTTTGTCAGTTCAGTACATTCCCATGATTGACACCACCCCTAGCAGCGGGGGGATGCCCTCCAGCATCCGCAAAGCCTCCGGTTTACCTCTCCAGCTCCAGTTGGGCTGCTAGTGCTGAGGCAGATGGCACCTCCGGGAAATCTTGGAGGCCATTACTCGCAGCCAGCCAGAGCTGTGTCATAAAAAGGAAAGTGAACGAATCTGAGAGCAAGTAACTGCCTGGCAAGTCTTTGGGGGAAAAACCAACCCCCAGGCTGAAAACTGAACCCTGCTGTCATTTCCTCCCCCTGGCCCGGGGAGGTCAGCCAGGCGCAGGGGCCAGGCACCCTGGCTGCACCACAATGGGCTGTGCAGGGAGACGTCTGACTTCGGAGGCACATTGTCGTTTCAGTCCCACTGCGAACAACGGGAGCCAGGGCTCATCTTTCCTCGGGGCAGACTTCCTGCCATCTGCACAGAGGCAGGGAAAGGGCAGCCAGGCAACACGGGCAGCATGTGGATTGAGCCTCACTGAATGGCGTGGGAGAGAGCAGCCGTTCTGAACGATGTAAAATTCACCAGCTTCCTTGAGATCACAAGAAACCAAGAGAAACCCAGATATGGCGAGACTCGTGATCCAGCTCTGGATCCGTGCTGAATGGGAATAAGGGGGAAGGGCATGCGAGAGCAGGGCGTGCGGGGGCAGGGTGTGTGACAGACCCGCCAAGGGATGGCACTCACAACTTTTCCCATATAACTGGTAAAATATCTCACATATTGAGTGACAGAGAGACTCTCCCCTCAAATGCCTGTAGCCCTTGCAGTGGAAGGGGCACTGAGCTGGGAGCCAGGAGACCACGAGTTCAAGTATCATTTCTGTGCACATAAGGTCTCCAATCCCCCTCAGGTGAACATGGCTGCCATTCATCCAGCTTTGCTAACACCCCAGGTCACTTCTGGCTCGTTGGGACACAGCCTCCAAATGTCTGCCACGCTTCGTGCTGCCCGCTCTTTGTGTGGGGTGGGGTGTGCTGAGCATGCCGCTCAGCCCGGGACCCACAAGCCAGACAGGTAGGGGACAAAGGCATGAGTGAGAGCTGCGAGCGTCTTGTTAGCTGGGGGGTGGCGCCAGGGCTCTGGTGGCTCCAGGGGTAGGTGGCTGCTGACCGGGGTATTGCGGCTGTCAGCGGTGCCTGCGTGTTGGAATTAGATGCCTAAAGAGGCAGGTATGGGCCTTAGTCCCTTGGTGGGTCCAGCCCCAAGTGTCTCTGCACCCATGGTGCTTGGTGCGGCAGAGAGTGGAGCAGCAAACCAAGGGCCAGCACCTGAGCACAGAGACCCTGGGATCCCCACCACCTGTCCCGGCACTGCCCAGGCTCCATCACACGCACAAGCGCTGTTCCCTGGCTCCCTGCTAACGCCCCACCCATCTCCCCATGGTCCCACTGAACCCCACCACGCCCTAGGAGAGCGGGGCCCACAATGGAGCGCTCTGGTTCGCTGGCATTCTCAAAACCTGGGGTTAGGGAGGGGAGCATTTCAGATTGAACCAAAAGTGAAATTTTTCAAAATCTTCTGCAAATTGAAAAGTAAAAAAAGAAACTCAAGCCGGACTGAGTGTTCTGTTTGGCCCGAAACGAAGCGTCCTGTCTCACGTGGGACTGAGTGTTCTCTTTGGCCTGAAGCAGAATACGGACCCTGGACTTCAGAAAAGCAGACTTTGACTCCCTCAGGGAACTGATGGGCAGGATCCCCTGGGAGAATAACATGAGGGGGAAAGGAGTCTGGGAAAGCTGGCTGTATTTTAGAGAATCCTTATTGAGGTTGCAGGAACAAACCATCCCGATGTGTAGAAAGAATAGTAAATATGGCAGGCAACCAGCTTAGCTTAACAGTGAAATCCTTGCTGATCTTAAACGCAAAAAAGAAGCTTACAAGAAGTGGAAGATTGGACAAATGACCAGGGAGGAGTATAAAAATATTGCTCAGGCATGCAGGAGTGAAATCAGGAAGGCCAAATCACACTTGGAGTTGCAGTTAGGAAGGGATGTTAAGAGTAACAAGAAGGGTTTCTACAGGTATATTAGCAACAAGAAGAAGGTCAGGGAAAGTGTGGGCCCCCTACTGAATGGGGGAGGCAACCTAGTGACAGAGGATGTGGAAAAAGCTAATGTACTCAATACTTTTTCTGCCTCTGTCTTCACAAACAAGGTCAGCCCCCAGACTATTGCACTGGGCAGCACAGCATGGGGAGGAGGTGACCAGCCCTCTGTGGAGAAAGAAGTGGTTCAGGACTATTTAGAAAAGCTGGACGAGCACAAGTCCATGGGGCCGGATGCACTGCATCTGAGGGTGCTAAAGGAGTTGGCGGATGTGATTGCAGAGCAATTGGCCATTATCTTTGAAAACTCATGGCAATTGGGGGAGGTCCCGGATGACTGGAAAAAGGCTAATGTAGTGCCTATCTTTAAAAAAGAGAAGAAGGAGGATCGGGGAAACTACAGGTCAGTCAGCCTCACCTCAATCCCTGGAAAAATCATGGAGCAGGTCCTCAAGGAATCAATTTTGAAGCATTTAGAGGAGAGGAAAGTGATCAGGAACAGTCAGCATGGATTCACCAAGGGCAAGTCATGCCTGACTAACCTAATTGCCTTCTATGATGAGATAACTGGCTCTGTGGATGAGGTGAAAGCAGTGGATGTGTTATTCCTTGATTTTAGCAAAGCTTTTGATATGGTCTCCCACAGTATTCTTGCCAGCAAGTTAAAGAAGTATGGGCTGGATGAATGGACTATAAGGTGGATAGAAAGTTGGCTAGATCATCGGGCTCAACAGGTAGTGATCAATGGTTCCATGTCTAGTTGGCAGCCGATATCAAGCGGAGTGCCCCGAGGGTCAGTCCTGGGGCCGGTTTTGTTCAATATCTTCATTAATGATCTGGAGGATGGCATGGATTGCACCCTCAGCAAGTTTGCAGAACAACACTAAACTGGGAGGAGTGGTAGATACGCTGGAAGGTAGGGATAGGATACAGAGGGACCTAGACAAATTAGCGGATTGGGCCAAAAGAAATCTGATGAGGTTCAACAAGGACAAGTGCAGAGTCCTGCACTTAGGATGGAAGAATCCCATGCACTGCTACAGACTAGGGACCAAATGGCTAGGCAGCAGTTCTGCAGAAAAGGACCTAGGGGTTACAGTGGAAGAGAAGCTGGATATGAGTCAACAGTGTGTCCTTGTTGCCAAGAAGGGTAACGGCATTTGGGGCTGTATAAGTAGGGGCATTGCCAGCAGATCGAGGGATGTGATCATTCCCCTCTATTCGGCACTGGTGAGGCCTCATCTGGAGCACTGTGTCCAGTTTTGGGCCCCACACTACAAGAAGGATGTGGAAAAATTGGAAAGAGTCCAGTGGAGGGCAACAAAAATGATTAGGGGGCTGGAGCACCTGACTTTTGAGGCAAGGCTGAGGGAAGTGGGATTATTTAGTATGCAGAAGAGAAGAATGAGGGGGGATTTGATAGCTGCTTTCAACTACCTGAAAGGGAGTTCCAAAGAGGATGGATCTAGACTGTTCTCAGTGGTAGCAGATGACAGAACAAGGAATAATGGTCTCAAGTTGCAGTGGGGGAGGTTTAGGTTGGTATCAGGGTTCCCTCCCCACTCTGAACACTGGGGTACAGATGTGGGGACCCACATGAAAGACCCCCGAAGCTTATTTCTACCAGCTTAGGTTAAAACTTCCCCAAGGCACAAATCTTTTCCTTGTCCTTGGACGGTATTGCTGCCACCACCAAGTGATTTAGACAAAAATCCAGGAAAAAGGGCCACTTGGAGTCCCTGTTTCCAAAATATTCCCCCAAGCCCCTTTACCGCCTTTCCTGGGGAGGCTTGAGAATAATATACTAACCAATTGGTTACAAAGTGAGCACAGACCAAACCCCTGGGTTTTTAGGACACTGAAAATCAATCAGGTTCTTAAAAGAAGAATTTTATTTAAAAAAAAGTAAAAGAATCACACCTGCAAAATTGGGATGGAAGGTAATTTTAAAGGGTAAATAAAAAGATTTAAAACACAGAGGATTCCCCTCTAGGCTCAGCTTCAAAGTTACAAAAAACAGGAATAAAACTCCCTCTTAGCATAGGGAAAATTCACAAGCTAAAACAAAAGATAATCTAACGCAGTGGTTCTCAAAGCCGGTCCGCCGCTTGTTCAGGGAAAGCCCCTGGCGGGCTGAGCCGGTTTGTTTACCTGCCACATCTGGAGGTTCGGCCGATCACGGCTCCCACTGGCCGCGGTTCGCTGCTCCAAGCCAGTGGGAGCTGCGGGAAGCAGTGTGGGCCGAGGGATGTGCTGGCCGCCCAGTGATGATCCGCCCAGTGTGTGATTTGTGAACCCCTGGTGTTCTCTCTGCATCGGTTCATTTCTCACCAAAGTGCCAGGGGAGTCCCCCACGTGCTCAAAGCGTGTGCTCCGGGGTCACCAGTGAGGTTTTTTTTTTGACAGAACAAAGGTTTTAAGCTCCTGTGAAGCAGGAGCTGGGCAGCCCAGCCTTAACTGAGCTCCTACTTGTCACCACAGATATACAGGAATGCCTGGTCGAAAAGCGACCCTGGCAGCTCTGGTCAGCACCAGTTGTATGGGCCCATGGTGCCCGGGCTCCAGCAATATTCAGGGCCCAGGGGCCCAGCTCCACCAATGTTCGGGGCTGGGTCTCTCCCCCGGCCCCACCTGCCGCCCCTGCGCGCCTCCCCTGAGTGTCCCCCAGCCCTCACTTGCTGCCCCCACGCGCCTCCCAGGGGTCCCGGAGCAGAGTGTCCCTGTCTCTCCCCTGCAGCTCCATGCTGTCTCCCTGCATCAACTGCCACCACAGGGTCCTAGTGCCCCCCATCTACTACTGCCAGGGCAGTCTGACCCTGAGCCTGCCGTTCTGCCTCAGACCCTTTCATTTTCTGATGGGACCCTCCACCAGCACAGGGGGCCCCCCCGCCCGCAGTCACCGCTCCTGTCCCATGCTGGGCAAGGGGCAGCCCCACCCCCCACCCCAGTGAGGCTACAGTGAGGGGCAGCAGTAGGGGAGGAGGTGCACTTGTGATGGCAGCTCCCCCCCGGCACCCACCAGAGGGGAGTCGAGGGGGCTTCCTGTACCTGAGAGCGGCCCTAGGAGCACGTGACAGTGGTGCGAGGTGAGTGTGGTGCAGGGGCGAAGTGGGGGAGCCCACTCGCTGCTGCCTGTGGGGAGAGGGCTGGGGGAATGCTCCTCTCTGGCCTTTGCCCTGGGACAGCCTGTCTGCACCCCAAACTCCTCATCCTCAGCCCTGCCTCACCCCAGAGCCCTCACCCCCACACCCCAACCCTCTGT
>NW_020664916.1:71250-80844 GCF_002925995.2 Terrapene triunguis
AGAGCCCTCACCCCCACACCCCAACCCTCTGTCCTAGCCCTGAGCCCACTTCCACACCCCAAACCCCTCATCCACAGCCCCACCCCGGAACCCTCACATTTTTACTGTATATTTTTTTAAAATAATGTAACTCCTCGCTTAGCGCTGTAGTTATGTTCCTGAAAAATGCTACTTTAAGTGAAATGATGTTAAGTGAATCCACTTTCCGCATAAGAATTAGTGTAAATAGGGGGGTTAGGTTCCAGGGAATATTTTTTCGCCAGACAAAAGACTATATTATATATATATATACACACAGTATAAGTTTTAAACAAACAATTTAATACTGTACACAGCAATGATGATTGTGAAGCTTGTTGAGGTGGTGGAGTCAGAGGGTGGGATTTTTCCCAGGGAGCCTTACTGCTAAATGATTAACTAGCATTCGGCTGAGCCCTCAAGGGTTAACACATTGTTGTTAATGTAGCCTCACACTCTACAAGGCAGCACGACTGGGGGGGAGGGGGGCGGGAGACAGCATGTCAGAGAGAGACAGAGACACATACCCTGTGTGTGAGAAACTTTGAGACAGCAGCTGCTGCCAGCAAGCTCTCTCCATTCTGAGCCCTGTCATGTCCCCCCTGCTCTGTGGAGATGGGGGGGCAGGAATGGGGGAGGGGGACACCCTGAGAACAGCACCCCCCTTTCCCCTCCCCCCGCACAGCAAGCAGAAGGTCCAGGGGAGCAGCTCCAAGGCAGAGGGCAGGAGCAGCACACGGCAGTGCGGGGAGGGACAGCTGAACTGCCCAGCAATTGATAGTCTGCTGGGAGGCAGCCACACAGGGAACTTAGGGGAGCTGATAGGGGGGCTGTCGGCCCACCCTGGTTCCAAGCCCCCACCACTAGCGCTCCAATGGGCTGCTCTTTCTGCAAACAGTGGAGAAATCAGGTGGCTGCCAAACAACACTATAAGGGTGCATTGCGCAACTTTAAACGAGCATGTTCTCTAATTCAGAGGTTCTCGAACTGTGGTCCATGGACCACCAGTGGTCCGGGAGCTCCATTCAGGTGGTCCTTGGATAGTTCCCTCTAAGGTGCACTCCTGGGCGGCCGCACATGAGAGAATGAAGGGCCACCCACCTAATTAGTGGAGCCGTGCAGGCGGGGTAGGTGGGAGGGGGAAGTGGTGTGTGAAGAGGAGTGTAACGATGCGGTTCTGGCGGGACCCAACTGAGAGTGCCAATTCAGGACAAATCACTTAAAACAGGGCAGTTACAGCCCTTGGCTGGGGTTTTTCCACCTCTAAGGCAAACCAAACCAGCCAGACAAAGAGGACTTTGGTCTCACCCCACTGGCTAACCACAAGTCACACAAGCAATTCCCTCAGACACTCCAGTTTCCCAGTATCACCACCAGTGCCACTTGTTATGGGGACAAATGGTTATGAAAACCAATACCCCATTAAAAGAAAAAGGTTCTCCTGATCCCAAAGGATCAAGCCTCAGACCCAGGTCAATATACAAATCAGATCTTACCCACAAATCACACTGTTGCCAATCCTTTAGAATCTAAAAATCTAAAGGTTCATTCATAAAAGGAAAAAGATATAGATGAGAGCTAGAATTGGTTAAATGGAATCAATTACATACAGTAATGGCAAAGTTCTTGGTTCATGCTTGTAGCAGTGATGAAATAAACTGCAGGTTCAAAATCAAGTCTCTGGAGTGCATCCCCAGCTGGGATGGGTCCTCAGTCCTTTGTTCAGAGCTTCAGTTTGTAGCAAAGTCCCTCTAGAGGTAAGAAGCAGGATTGAAGACAAGATCGAGGAGAGGCATCAGCCTTTTATAGTCCTTTCCAGGTGTAAGAACACCTCTTTGTCCTTACTGTGGAAAATTACAGCAAAATGGAGTCTGGAGTCACATGGGCCAGTCCCTGCATACTTTGCTGAGTTGCAAGGCGTATCTGCCTTCTCTCAATGGGTCAATTGTATAGTTGATGGTCCTTAATGGGCCATCAAGCAGGCTAGGCAGAGCTAACACCAACTTGTCTGGCATGTCTCCCAAAAGCATAGCATAAGTTTGAAATACAGACAGTTTAGAGCCAATATTTATAACTTCAACTACAAAATTGATACACACATATAGACAGCATAATTATAACCAGTAAACCATAACCTTGTCTTAGACACCTCATTTGACCCCCTTTATACAAGATTTGGTGCCACTACAGGACTTTGGTTGCAACCATATTCTATATGGTCCCAGATTATATCAATAACGTCACAAGGGGATGGGGGGAATTTGGGACGTGCAGGGCTACGGTGGCCAGAGAAAGAGGCTCTAGGGCTGCATCTGCTGGGGATAGACCCCCTTCCTTACCAGCTTCAGCTCTGTGGCTGCTGTGGCAGGGGAGAGACCCCCCTCCTTTCCAACCAGCTTGGGGGACTGCTGCGGCAGGGGAGCGAGGGCACATCCATCGCATTAGAAAGGTTAAGACTACTGATATTAAAATATGAGTTGTGTGCTTTTATGTGTAGAACAAAAAAAGTTAATTATTATTAAGGGTTTTTTTTATATAGCGCTTTTATCCAAAGCGCTTTACAATAGTTAGCTAACGGTACAAACAACATTTGGAAAGATCATTAAGTGGTGCGCCAAGACCCTCAGCAATTTTCAAGTGGTCCACGGAAAAAAGAGTTTGAGAGCCACTGCTCTAATTGATCAGCAACATAACAACAAAACAACGTTAACCGGGGTCACTTTTAAGTGAGGAGTTACTGTATATTGACTTACAAGGCAGGTGTGGGGGGGGGCTGGGAGTTGGATCTGTTCTGGGCACCACCAAAAATTATACAAACCTGCCGCCCTTGGTCAGCACCACTGACTGGGTTGTTAAAAGTCCCGTTAGCTACACAGTGGGGCTAAGACAGGCTCCGCAGGGAACCGCGGCCAATGGAAGCTGCAGGGACAGCGTCTGTGGATGGGGCAGTGCATAGAGATGCCTAGACGCACCTCCGCCTAGGAGCTGGAGGGGGGACATGCTGCTGCTTCCGGGAGCAGCTTGCGGTAAGCTCCACCCAAAGCCTGCACCTCTCACCCCCTCCTGCATCCCAGCCCCCTGCCATAGCCCTGATCCTCCACCCGCCCTCCAAACCCCTTGGTCCCAGCCCGGATACCCCTCCTCCACCCCAAATCCATCATTTCTGGCCACATCCTGGAACCCGCACCCCCATCCCAGAGCCCATACTCCCTCCCACACCCCAACCCCCTACCTCAGCCCAGAGCCCCCTCACATACTCCAAGCCCCTTAGTCCACCCCCCAACCTGGAGCCCCCTCCTGCACCCCAAACCCCTTATCCCTGGCTCCACACCAGAGTCTGCACCCCCAGCTGGTGCCCTCACCCCCTGCACTCCAATCCCCTGCCCCAGCCTGGAGCCTCCTCCCGCAGCCTGAACCACTCATTTCTGGCTCCATCCTGGAACCTGCACCCCCATCCCAGAGCCTGTACCCCCTCCCACATCCCAACCCCCTGCCTCAGCCCAGAGCCCCTTCCCATACTCTGAACTCCTCAGCTCCACCCCCAGCCTGGAGCCCCCTCCTGCACCCCAAACCCCTCATCCCTGGCACCACCCAAGAGCCCACACCCCCAGCCGGAGCCTTCACTCCCTCCCATATCGCAGCCCACTGCCTCAGCCCGGAGCACCCTCTCACACCCTGAACTCCTCATTTTTGGCCCATCCCGGAGCCCACACCCCCAGCTGGAGCCCTCACCCCCTCCTGCACCCCAACCCCCTCCTGCCAGCCCAGTGAAAATGAGTGAGTGAGTGAGGGTGGGGAGAGCGACCCACAGAGGGAGGGGGGGATGGAGTAAACGGGGGGGGGGCGGGACCTTGGGGAAGGGGCAGAGCCTTGAAGGAGGGTCGGGGACAGGGCAAGGGTGTTTGGTTTTGTGTGAGTAGAAAGTTGGCAAACGTTTCGCGCCTTTTTTCTGCACAGACGCCATACCACAGCAAGCATGGAGCCTGCTCAGATCACTGCAACAGTTATCAGCACTGTAAACACCACGCACATTATCCTGCAGTATATGCAGCACCAGAACCTGCAAAAGCAGGCGAGGAGGTGACGGCAGTACGGTGACGAGAGTGATGAGGACATGGACACAGACTTATCTCAAAGCACGGGCCCTGGCAATTTGGATATCATGGTGGTAATGGGGCAGGTTCATGCCGTGGAACGCCGATTCTGGGCCCAGGAAACAAGCACAGACTGGTGGGACTGCAGAGTGTTGCAGGTCTGGGATGATTCCCAGTGGCTGCAAAACTTTCACATGTGTAAGGGCACTTTCATGGAACTTTGTGACTTGCTTTCCCCTGCCCTGAAGCACAAGAATACCAAGATGAGAGCAGCCCTCACAGTTCACAAGCGAGTGGCGATAGCCCTCTGGAAGCTTGCAACGTCAGACAGCTCAGTCAGTCGGGAATCAATTTGGAGTTGGCAAATCTACTGTGGGGGCTGCTGTGATCCAAGTAGTCAACGTGATCACTGAGTTCCTGCTATCAAGGGTAGTGACTCTGGGAAATGTGCAGGTCATAGTGGATGGTTTTGCTGCAATGGGATTCCCTAACTGTGGTGGGGCGATAGACGGATATGACCACCAAGGCAGCCAGTACATAAACCGAAAGGGGTACTTTTCAATGATGCTGCAAGCACTGGTGGATCACAAGAGACGTTTCACCAACATCAACGTGGGATGGCCGGGAAAGGTACATGACGCTCGCATCTTCAGGAACTCTGGTCTGTTTGAACAGCTGGAGAAAGGGACTTACTTTCCAGACCAGAAAATTACTGTTGGGGATGTTGAAATGCCTATAGTTATCCTTGGAGACCCAGCCTACCCCTTAATGCCATGGCTCATGAAGCCACACACAGGCACCCTGGACAGTAGTCAGGAGCTGTTCAACTATAGGCTGAGCAAGTGCAGAGTGGTGGTAGAATGTGTATTTGGATGTTTAAAAGCGCGCTGGCGCAGTTTACTGACTCGGTTAGACCTCAGCGAAACCAATATTCCCATCGTTATTACTGCTTGCTGTGTGCTCCACAATATCTGTGAGAGTAAGAGGGAAACGTTTATGGCGGGGTGGGAGGTTGAGACAAATCGCCTGGTCACTGATTACACTCAGCCAGACACCAGGGCGGTTAGAAGAGCACAGCAGGGCGCGCTGCGCATCAGAGAAGCTTTGAAAACTTGTTTTATGACTGGCCAGGCTATGGTGTTACAGTTCTGTTTGTTTCTCCTCGATGAAAACCCGCCCCCTTGGTTCACTCTACTTCCCTGTAAGCCAACCGCCCTCCCCTCCCCCCTTTGATCACCGCTTGCAGAGGCAATAAAGTCATTGTTGTTTTAAATTCATGCATTCTTTATTAATTTGTCACACAAATGGGGGGATAACTGCAAAGGTAGCCCGTGAGGGGTGGGGGAGGAGGGAAGCACCGGGTGGGGTGGTGGAGGATAAGGCCACACTGCACTTCAAAACTTATTTATTGAATGCCAGCTTTCTGTTGCTTGGACAGTCCTCTGGGGTGGAGTGGTTGGGTGCCCGGAGGCCCCCCCACTGTGTTTTTGGGCATCTGGGTGAGGAGGCTATGGAACTTGGGGAGGAGGGCGGTTGGTTACAGAAGGGCTGCAGCAGCAGTCTGTGCTCCTGCTGCCTTTCCTGCACCTCAACAATACACTGGAGAATATCAGTTTGATCTTCTAGCAGCCTCAGCGTTGCATCCTGCCTCCTCTCATCACGCTGACGCCACCTATCATCTTGATCCCGCCACATGTCCACGCATTCATTTTGTACTTTCCTGCACTCTGACAGTGTCTGCCTCGATGCATTCTGCTGGGCTCTTTCAGTGAGGGAGGACTGCATGAACTCAGAGAACATTTCATCGCGAGTGCATTTTTTTCGCCTTCTAATCTTCGCTAGCCTCTGGGACGGAGATGATACGGGGAGCGTTGAAACATTTGCAGCCGCAGGAGGAAAAAAAAGGGAGAGTAGTCTTTAAAAAGATACATTTTAGAGAACAATGGGTAGACTCTTTCACGGTGAACCAAGCTGTTAACATTACATAGCACGTGTGCTTTCTTTACAAGGTTGCATTTTGCCTCTTATATTGAGGGCCTGCCGGTTTGGTGTGAGAGATCATACACGCAGGGCCGGGGGGCAACAGAATTTGGCTTGCAGACAGCCATAGTAAGCCACAGTCTTTTGGCTTCTTTAACCTTCATAACATGTGGGAATGGTTTCAAACAGCAGCGCCCTCATTTCACATATCAAGCACCCGTTACGTTGGCCATTTAAAAAGGAGGGGCTGGGGTTTTCAGGTTAACGTGCAACACAAACCCAACTAAACCCCCCCACACACACCCAATTCTCTGGGATGATCGCTTCACCCCTTCCCCCACCGCGTGGCTAGCGGGCTTTGAGAGTACAACTCTACCCCAATATAACGCTGTCCTCGGGAGCCAAAAAATCTTACCGCGTTATAGGTGAAACTTATATCGAACTTGCTTTGATCCGCCGGAGTGCGCAGCCCCGCCCCCCTGGAGCACTGCTTTACCGCGTTATATCTAAATTCGTGTTATATCAGGTCGTGTTATATCGGGGTAGAGGTGTACATCCAGGAGAGCTTCATTGAGATGTCCCTGGAGGATTTCCGCTCCATCCCCATACACGTTAACAGACTTTTCCAGTAGCTGTACTGGCCGCGAATGCATCCCAAGTCTTCAGGGCAAATTAATCATTAAACACGCTTGCTTTTAAACCATGGATTATATTTACAAAGGTACACTCACCAGAGGTCCCTTCTCCGCCTTCTAGGTCCGGGAGCCCATCTTCGGTGGGTTGGGAGGGTACTAGATCCAGGGTGAAAAACAGTTCCTGGCTGTTGGGGAAAACGGTTTCTCCGCTTGCTTGCTGTGCGCTATCTTCAACCTCCTCCTTCTCATCATCTTCCTCATCCCCAAAATCCGCATCCCGGTTGCGTGCAAATCCATTGACGGACTCCACGCACAGGGCTGGGGTAGTTGTAGGGGCACTCCCTAGAATGGCATGCAGCTTATCATAGAAGCGGCATGTCTGGAGCTCTGACCCGGAGCGGCCGTTTGCCTCTCTGGCTCTTTGGTAGGCTTGCCTGAGCTCCTTAAGTTTCACACGGCACTGCTGTGGGCAGGACCGCCAAGAGCGGGTTTGGGACCCGGTGAAAAAAAATTTTTGGGCCCCCCAGCAGGGGCAGACCGGCTAAACAGGGCTGACGAGAGGGGGGGAAGCCGGGCCCCGGGCCCCCTTCCGGAATTTTTTCGGACCCCCCAGCAAGAGCGGACTGGCTAAACAGGGCTGATGGGGGGGGAAGCCGGGGAAGCCGGGCCCTGGGCCCCCTTCTGGACCGCCGGGCCCCGGTAATTTGTACCAGCTTCCCCCCACTCTCGTCGGCCCTGGCTGCAGGTCCCTGTTATCAGTGGTTTCCCCAAAAATTGAAATTGGGGGAGTGTTCGAATTTACAGGGTGGGGTGTCAGGGCCGATGAGTGGTGAGACTGTGAGGGTGAAAGTGGGCTGTATGGCACCATAGTAAAAACGGAAAAATGTTTCATGACCATTTTATTAGATTTAACTCATGTTTTAAAATCATCACACAAATTAAAGTTGGCGACTCAAGCCTTATATGAAGCACTACGTCTACATCCTTCTTGGTTTCTTGTTATAATTTTGCACAACTCTGTTAATGAACTTCTTGAATGCAGTGCGTTCATCTTCGGTGGCTTCTTGTGTGTCCGGTACTTCCATTCCTTCAATTGATATGCACATTAGTTCATTCACATGATCAGGCAGAAGGCGACTTCTTTCAGAACACAAAATTCTATTCAATGATGAAAAAGAACGCTCAACTGTAGCTGTTGTGACTGGGAGTAGCAAGAGCTGAATTCCTACTTCTTTCATCCCAGGAAACATAGCACAAAGATCGGGTCGAGCCACTAGTGATGATAAAAAAGAAGTTGAAGTCAAATCTTCATTCATTCGTCGTATGATATTCCACTCTGTGTTCAAATTCTCTATTCTGTCCTGAGCACATGGCAGCCCCATTGCTGGTAGTGTCTCACTCCACTCAAATGTTGGTGTTTTATAGGACAGGCATCTGTAAAAGCTACGTAGAGGTTGAGTAGAATCTAGAAGTCGCTGTTGTCGATTTTTAAGAATCAAGTCTGTGTACTTTTTCAGTTGTCTTAACAAACACTTCTTGTCTTCTTCACTTAAGGATTCAATATAAATGCCTTCATTAGTCAACTTCTGGACTGAAGTCTTTGCTTCTTCCAGTACTTTTTCAATGGATAGCTCTCTGATTGATCCAAATGTAGCTTCTATTGCTGGACAAAGATCTACTACTGTTGTAGCAGATACCTGGGTGGCATTGTTTAATGACCCAAGTGGTTTCAACAGTAGACGTACGAGAGAGAGAATGGCAATAGTCTTCTCTGAATGTAGTAGCAAAAGTAATCCACCAGCCTCACTACTTAGATCCATCCCATCTTGGTAGATACTTTCCAAAGCCAGTAATAACGGCTGGAGTAATTTTAAGACAACAGCCAAGGATCGCTCATGAGAAAGCCAGAGGGTTTTCTCAGGTTGGACTAATTTGAACTTCAGTCCCAGTGTATCTTCTATATTTTCCAAGATATTCAGTCTTTTTGGACTCTTGCTGAAAAAAGAATATAATGAAGACATTAAATTTATAGCTTTTTTTATGTCTTTTGAAGATTCTGCAGCTCGTACTAGTGCTAGTTGGAGTAGATGGCCTCTGCAGTGTGTATAGGAGAGATTAGGGTTACACTTTTCTCTGAGCAAAGCTTGTACTCCACCATGTCTTCCAGAGAAGTTTGCAGCTCCATCAAATGCACAAGCAGCCATCTATTTGGGGTCCAATTGACAAGCATTTAACTCTTCTAAGATGTGGGTTGTCACAGATGCAGCTGATGTGTCTTTTATAAATTGAACATCTAGAAATGCATCTACTGGCCTACCCCTGACATCAAGATAATGTACACAATGACTTAATACTTGATGCCCATTTGCATCGGTGCATTCATCAGCCATGTATGCAAATTTTTTGAAAGTGGTGAGAGAGTTCTTCACTTTTTCAACTGTTGAGTCTTTCACCGTTACACCGCATGCTTCTAGCTAGTCAGTTGAGTTTCTTGCAGAAAGATAGTGAGCATTTTCTGGTCTTGTTCGGAACCAGTGTTCAACTTCAGGATGAACAAGTGACAATGCACTTAACATTGGCCTCAGTTTGTAGTGTGTGGTATCCAGGGCCGGCGCAACCCATTAGGCAACCCAGGCGGTCGCCTAGTGCGCTACAATTTGGGGGGCGGCGACTGCAGCGGTATTTCGGCGGCGGGACCTTCCGCTGCCTCTGTGGGGGGCGGCATTTTGGGGCGGGACCTTCCGCCTCCTAGGGTGGCAGAAAAGCTGGCGGCGCTCCTGGTGGTATCTCTTGCTTAAATAGAAAGTAGGATGCCACAGCTGTTATACCAATAAAAACTAGCAGGATCTTATTAAGAGGGATAAGGC
>NW_020664916.1:80854-100707 GCF_002925995.2 Terrapene triunguis
TGTTACAGTGAATAACTAAAAACAATTTCATTCATATTGGTTCTACACAGCCATGTTTGTTCGCATGAACTGTGTGTCTCCAGCATTCTTAACAGCCTCATTAAGTACTTCTAAAATTGGCTTTGAAAGTGGACTTATAAGGCTTTCTGCATGTTGATGCACTCCAGAGGCCTGGTGTTTTGCAGCCTTTTCACATAGTTTGTCAGCATTGGCTTTGCTGATCAGTTTGACAAACCAAGCTCCTCCACTTTTACCAATTATAGCATTGGGAAGCTTTCCTTCTTTGCAAGCTTTTTTGCAAAAGGTGCACCAGTAGCCATCTTTTGTAACTTCAATAAATGGGAACACTTTGACTGACAGACATCGGGAACTGCCTTTAGGTTTTGGAGACACTGTTACTTCAGTAGGTAGCTGTATTTATGCTTCGGGCTGGTTGGATGTAGATATACCACTTGAACCTTCAGATGACATGTTGATATATTCTTGGTTCTTGATGTGTTCTTCACCTTGGATAGTTTTTGAGGCCTTTGAGTGGAAAAATTGTTGTATTGTTTTTTGTCTTTTCATTTTATCTTTGACCTGCAACATATAAAAGAGATATGAATAAAGTAAATGTTTTGTTAGGATAATGCAAATTTAACATAAGGATAATGTAAGTTACACCAAAACACATAACAGATCTAGATTTCTAAAAAGTATAATTTAAAAAAAAATGTATTTAATTTAAATTGACTTTTGAAAAGTAAGCCATCATGGGATAAGAGGGAAGTCCTCTCATGGATCAGTAACTGGTTAAAAGATGGGAAACAAAGGGTAGGAATAAATTATCAGTTTTCAGAATGGAGAGATAAATAGTGCTATCCCTGAGGGGTTGGTACTGGGACCATTACTGTTCAACATATTCATAAATGATCTGGAAAAATGGGTAAACAGTGAGGTGGCAAAATTTGCAGACAATGCAAAACTATTCAAGATAGTTAAGTCCCAGGCAGACTGCGAAGAGTTACAAAGGGATCTCACAAAACTGAGTGACTGGGCAACAAAACGGCAGATGAAATTCAAAGTTGATAAATGCAAAGTAATGCACATTGGAAAACAATCTCAACTATACATACAAAATGATGGAGTCTGAATTAGCTGTTAACACTCAAGAAGAGATCTTGGAGTCATTGTGGATAGTTCTCTGGAAACATCCTCTCAATGTGCAGTGGCAGTCAAAAAAGCAAACAGAATGTTGGGAATCATTAAGAAAGGGGTAGATAATAAGACAGAAAATATCATATTGCCTCTACATAAATCCATGGTACGTGCACACCTTGAATACTGTGTGCAGATCTGGTCACCCCATCCCAAAAAAGATATATTGGAATTGGAAAAGGTACAGAGTACAACTAAAATGATTAGGGGTATGAAACAGGAGGAGAGATTAAAATGACTGGGAATTTTCAGCTTAGAAAAGAGATGACTAAGGGGGGATATGATAGAGGTCTATAAAATCTTGACTGGTGTGAAGAAAGTGAATAAGGAAATGTTATTTAATCCTTCACATAACACAAGAACTAGCAGTCACCCAATGAAATTAATAGGCAGCAGGTTTTAAAAAAAACAAAAGGAAGTACTTCTTCACACAACATAAAGTCAACCCGTGGAACTCTTTGCCAGGGGATGCTGTGAAGACCAAAACTATAACAGGATTAAAAAAAGAACTAGATAAATTCCTGGAGAATAGGTCCATCAGTGGCTATGAGCCAGGATGGGGAGGGATGCAACACCATGCTCTGAGTGTCCCTAGCCTGTTTGCCAGACGCTGGGAATGGGCAACAGGGGATAGATCACTTGATGATTCCCTGTTCTGTTCATTCCCTCTGAAGCACCTGGCCTTGACCACTGTCGGAAGACAGGATACTGGGCTATATGGACCATCGGTCTGACCCAGTATGACCATTCTTATGTAAAAATTAATTATAATAATAAAAATGTTTAGTACAGAAACTCCCCAACATAATGACCTCTCAAGATAGCAACGATGTGAGATAACAACCTTGGCAAATAATGCATTTTAAAAATCTTGGCCTACTAGGAAACATATTTATATACGTTTCCATTCCCAATCACAAATCTAGCATTCTGGAGCAAAGTCATTAAAATATAGTCCAACAAACAAATGTTTATTTAACATGCCCCTCACTTTTCCCTCCACCGCACCCCACTCACCGGTGTTGTCCTTGGTCAGTGGAGACTCAGAGTTCAGAGGTGCTTTCACATGAGTTCACCTCCCAGGTGGGGGGCAAGAGGCACCTTGCTCGTTCCTCCAGCTGTTCACTGTTAGCTCTGGCCACTGCTGTTTGTTGTGCCACCGTTCACTCCACCACTCTGTTGCCAATGGCCCTGCACGGTCACCTTCTGCTGCCACCTGCCACTGTGACCTCTGCAAGTTGGTCTCTCTGAGGTTCCACCCAGCTCTCAGTGATTTCAGCTGAGCTCTCAGTGCGGGAACCTTGCTGCTAGTGCAGTCTGGGCCATCTCTTCCACAGAAACACTGTCCTCACAGCAGGCCTAAGCACTTAGACCTGATTATCAGTGACTTCAGCTGCAGTGGTCACTTAACAGAACAAAAGACTATCTATGGAGCTCTGTCTTTAAACAATGGAGAGGGACAGGTCCCCACCCTCTCTCTTGATGCCCTCAATCAGCACAGGCTAAGTACAGTTCTACTGCCCTTTACTCATACAATAGGAACAACAATATTTCATCCCCCCGCTCCCCGCATTCAAATGATTTGTAACCCAATCCCCGCGAAAATCTATCACTTGGGCAACACAGCTCTGTTTGCTGGATACCTAGGTAGATTAGGTGTGAATGTAAATACAATCTGGTCCTGAAGCCTTTCGCTCCAGCCCCAGCTCATCACTAGCTGTCAGGGAGAGCTCATTTAGACTTTACTTACAAATCATAATTTTAAATTATTAGGTTGGCCAACATCACCGAAATGAATGCAGCAGACAGGCTGCCCTGGGGCTGGGGTGTTGGTGTCATTAGGCATAACCCTAGGTAACTCGGGAGGGTGGAAGACCACGAGTGTCGATGAAGCCTTCCTGCACTAGGCCTAAATGAACCAAACTCCTTCCATGTTTAAACTCTAATCGACCTCAAAAGCCAGATGTAGAAATTGGAATGTGTAACAATTTATCAGGTGCAGCACCGCTCATATCGGTACCAAGCCTGCATACTTCTGGCTGAAAGGCAAGATAACAAATCAAAGGAAAGGGACAAGATAATAATTCAAGGAGAAGTTACTAACAAGCTGGACTTATAGCCACCAAGATGACTTAACTGCTTAAATGTAATTGCTTGCTACTTGCTTAATGTAAACTATTATAGGAGGAAGGGAGGGTGAAGGGGGTGTGTGAAGGGGGGGTGAAGGGAAAAGCCTGGCTGCAAAAAGAATAAAAAGGGAAAACTGCTTGTCTCAGTGTGCTTGATCTGAGACGTGCCAGTCTCCTTGCACCGCTTTGAGATCTCAAATAAACTTTGATTGCTTCTCCACCCTGGTGTGTTCATTGGCGCGAAGCACACTGGGCAATGAACCCCACTGTTGCTTTCCTCGGGCACTCTGTGCCAGCAACAGTTTTGGCGCCCAACGTGGGGCTCGAGGCTGAAATTTAGCCTTGCCCGGACCCCTCTCGGAGGTCGACGGATTGCGGCGACGACCGACGCCCAGCGCGCACCGGTGACTTCATCGGGGGCCTCGGCGGAGACGCGGTTTGGTCGACCCCGGAGGGCACAACGGTGCAACGCGCTCGTACAGTGGAGAAGTGGCTGCGGGCGTCGGTGGGGAACCGGTCCCATGGATAGGGCGATGGTGCGAAACCAGACCCTTGGATAAGGTAGGAACAGTCCAGTGGGGACTTTACCTGTTTTGACCTGGGGACGCCCAGTGTCTCCCTAGGGTATGGGGCAGGGACAGAGTACTCTAGGCAGGGCAAGGTGTACGCCCTTAGAATGCATTCTGGTGAACTGGAAAGTGTTTGAATCGGATCCATTGACTAAAAGTAAACTGAAAAGTTCTGTACAGTAGACTGGCCTCAGTACCAGCTAGAGGACCAGGAAAGGTGGCCACCGGAAGGATCACTTAATTATAATATGATCCTTCAATTACTTCTGTTTTGTCAGCGAACGGGTAAATGGAATGAACATATGTATGTATAGTTGTTTATGTTGCTAAGAGATAGGTCAGATCTTTTGCAGAGGTGTAATTTAACCCTGGCAGGACTGGCAGTGGCTAATGTTAGTCCTTCGAATCCCTCCCCGGTTGTGATGGCAGAGCCGGTGTCCCCTTCGGCTCCAACACCCCCACCCTATAAAGACAAGGTGCCACAGGTCCCAGAGATTGCCCCCTCGGTGGGATTCTATCCATGGATTACTGAGACTCGGATAGCCCGTCCTGAAGCAAACAATCGCCCGGCCACTACTATGCAGGTCTATATGCATGTGCCTTTTAACCCGGTGGACCTAGCAGCCTTTAAGGCACAGGCAGGGGAATTCTCCACGAACCCAAGCAAGTTTATCTCGGTCTTTGAGGGGTGCCTGGCTAGCCATAAGCCTGACTGGGATGATTGTAATGTCCTTATGCGGACCCTGCTGTCTGAGGTGGAGCGTAATCAGGTCGTGTCAAAGGCACGGGAAGAGGCACAGCGTAAACATGAGGGAAACGCAGCACACGTCCCTGCTGCTGCAGACCAGGTCCCTATAGCAGACCCCCGGTGGAATCCTAATGAGCCTCAGGATCAGACCCGCCTCAATACGTATAAAGAACTGCTTTTACATGGGGTACGTCTTCACTACCCGCTGTATCGGCGGGTAGCAATCGATTTATCCAGGATCGATATATCGCGTCTCGTTAAGATGCGATATATCGATCCCCGAACGCGCTCACCGTCGACTCCGGAACTCCACCAGAGCGAGCGGCGGTAGCGCAGTCGACGGGGGAGCCGCAGCCGTCGATCCCGCGCCGTGTGGACCCCAGGTAATTCGATCCAAGATACTTCGACTTCAGCTACGCTATTCGCGTAGCTGAAGTTGCGTATCTTGGATCGATCCCCCCCCCCCCAGTGTAGACCAGCCCATGGTCTCCGACACTTGGCTGTCCGACATAACAATTGGGCAAAGCCGTATGAGCTAGTACAGGAGCCAAAAGAAAGTCCGGTTGCTTTTCTGCAGCGTATTCGGGATACCATCAGGCAAACTACTAATGCCAATCCCGATGATCCGGCCACCGAGGCAATTATAAAGGGTATCTTTACCAGCTGTGCCGCCCCTGATATTAAAAGGAAACTGCAGAAAAAGGAGGATTTGATGGGCATGACCATGGCACAAATTCTGGAAACTGCAAACAGGGCTTACAGCCTTAGGGAGGGAGAAAAGGAAAAGAGGCAAGTGAAAATGATGGTCGCAGCAGTACAGGCCAATGACAGGGGAAAGTTTCAGGAAGCTGGAAGGGGCTGGGGAATGAGAGGCCGTGGACGTGGGTGCCCTGGCTCACAGGAAAGGCGTCTGGGTCGCAACCAGTGTGCCATATGCCGGAAGGAGGGACATTGGAAAAATGAGTGCCCCGAAAGGGAAGGTACCCCTATGATGGCAGCGGAGGATCAGGAATAGGGGTGTCAGGGGAGACGGACTATCCTGCCCCTGGAACCCCGAGTAAAAATGCGGGTGGGAGATTCGGACATAGACTTTTTAGTAGACTCTGGAGCAGCACGAACCGCCGTAAACCAACCCCTTCAGCTGCCTGTGGCAGATTCCCTCACTGTGGTGGGTGCCACAGGAAAAGGAACCAAGTGCCCAGTGTATGCCCCAGCAGAACGAGCTTTAGGAAACAGAACTCTACCTCACAAACTGGTTTACCTCCCCGATTGTCCAACGCCTCTACTGGGACGGGACCTGCTTTGTCGCTTAGGTGCCACCCTGCATTTCACCCAAGATGAAATAACCCTCACCTTACCCCTCGAGAATGCGTGGATAATGACCCTTGCAATTGAGCCCTCAGCCATGCAAGCCCCAGAATGGAGCCAGTGGGAGGAGCGGGTATACCCTCTGGTATGGGCGTCCGGGGTCCCAGGAAAAGCAGCCCATCAAACCCCCGTTAATGTTCAGCTCTTGCCAGGAAAAGGTCCGGTGCGAATCAAGCAGTATCCGATCAAAAGGGAAGCCAGAGAGGGACTGCAGGAGACTATAGACCAGTTCCTAAAGTACGGGGTACTTCGAGAATGCCAGTCAGCTTGGAACACTCCTATCTTGCCTGTACGAAAGCCCAATGGCACATATTGGCTGGTCCAGGACCTGAGGGCGGTTAATGAGCGGGTTAAGACTCTGCACCCCCTTGTTCCAAACCCGTATACACTGTTGGCCTCTATAGGGGGGCAGTACACCCATTTTTCGGTCCTAGATTTAAAGGATGCTTTTTTCACGATTCCGGTCGACACCCAATCTCAAGAGATTTTCTCCTTTGAGTGGGAGGACAAGAGAAGGGTTAAAAAGCAGCTTTGCTGGACAGTGTTGGCCCAGGGATTTAAAAATTCCCCCACTCTTTTCGGCCAGGCCCTGGCTAGAGACTTGCAGGAGTGGGACAATGAGGACAAGGTCCTCCTCCTGCAGTATGTAGATGACTTGTTAATTACCGCTGTGGGTCTAACCCCTTGTCTTAAAGCCACTGTGAGCCTCCTGAACTTTGTTGGACTCCGAGGATATCGGGTAGCACAGAGTAAGGCTCAGATCACCTTCCCAGAAGTACAGTACTTAGGATTTCACATAAGGCAGGGGGAGCGTCAGCTTTCAAACGAAAGAAAGGAAGCTATCTGTCAAATTCCTATCCCAAGCAATTGTAAACGGCTCAGGGCGTTTCTGGGCATGGCAGGCTTCTGCAGGATATGGATCCCAGAGTTCGGACTGTGGGCTAAATCCTTGTACGAATGCGTTAAGGGAGTGGATCACGACCCCTTTCACTGGTCCTCAGAAGCCGACAAGGCATTTAAGGTTTTAAAAAGGAAACTGATGGAAGCCCCAGCCCTGGGTCTGCCGGACCTCACTAAGCCGTTCCAACTGTATGTGCATGAAAGGAAAGGGGTGGCCCTGGGAGTGCTTACTCAGTTATTACGCACCTGGAAACGTCCCGTGGCATATTTCTCTAAACAACTGGATCAAGTTGCCAAGGGGTGGCCGGCATGTTTACGGGCGGTCACAGCAACTGCCCTAGTGCTTGGGGAAGCCGAGAAACTGACACTGGGGGGAATTGTGCAAGTGTATACTCCCCACATGGTCCAAGCCCTGCTGGATACTAAGGGTGGTCTCTGGCTTACACAGGCTCGGGTAGCTCGGTATCAGGCTAAACTTTTAGAAAATCCTGAAGTTACCCTACAGACCTGCCCCTCCCTTAACCCAGCCACCATGCTGCCAGAAACAGAGGAGCAGGAACACGACTGTTTGGAGGTCATAGATGCCCAATACTCCAGCCCCCCGGACTTAAAAGATCAACCACTCCCTAATGCAGACTGTGAGTGGTACACTGACAGCAGTAGTACTGTTACAAACGGACAAAGGAGGGCGGGCTATGCTGTTGTAACTCTCCACGAAACTGTGGAAGCAGAGGGTTTACCTGCTGGGACATCAGCCCAGCTGGCTGAATTGATAGCCTTAACCCGTGCACTTGAACTGTCAAAAGGGAAAAGAGTTAACATTTTTATTGATTCCAGATATGCTTTTGGAGTGCTACACGCTCATGCCGGTCTGTGGAAGCAAAGAGGAATGTTGACAGCCCAAGGCTCTCCGGTCAAGCATGGGCTTCAAATTCTCTGGCTTTTAGAAGCGGTACAGCTCCCCTCAGCGGTAGCAGTGGTGCACTGCAAGGCTCATCAAAGGGAAGATCGAGATGTGGCTAGGGTAATGCCAGGGCGGATAGAGAGGCCAAGCGAGCTGCTACCCTGGAACCACAGGAAGCTGAGGATGCCTATATGCATGCTCTCATCCCATCAGTAGGTGAGCTCCCGACCCCTCAGTACTCTCACGAAGAGAGGAACCTGGCCAACACACTTGGGCTCCAGGAAAAGGAGGGATGGCTCCACTCCATGGAAGGAAAAATCCTCCTACCAAAGAATCTAATATGGCTAGTGCTACAGAAACTACATCAGACCACCCACGCTGGCAGAGAGGCTCTTACCCAGCTTATGAATAAATATTTTCTAACCTCTGGACTTAGACCCCTGGCCTCCCAGGTACAGGCTGAATGTCTGATCTGCCAAAAGAATAACCCTCGACCGGGAGTGTCAGTGCCACCAGCCACTCTGGAACCTATCCCAGGCCCGGGACTGGTTTGGCAAATAGATTTTACTGAGTTCCCCCGAACCCAAGGGTTCAGATACCTCCTCGTCTTGGTGGATCGATTCAGCGGATGGCCTGAAGCCTTCCCATGCCGAAACAATACTGCCAAAACGGTGGCTCTTAAATTTGTCAAGGAAATCATTCCCCGCTTTGGACTCCCCCAGTGGATGGAATCTGACAATGGAACACACTTCACATCTCAAGTCGTTCAGAAGATATCGGATGCCCTGCAAATCCCCTGGAAGCTCCACACTCCATGGCGACCGCAGGCCAGTGGGGTAGTGGAGCGTACAAATCAGACACTCAAGCGACATCTCTCAAAGGTCTGCCAGGAGGCTTCCCTACGGTGGCCTGATGCCTTACCCCTTGTTTTGCTCGAGTTCGCGCTCTCCCAAAGGGCAGATTAGGGCTTAGTCCCTTCGAAATTATGTTTGGAAGGGCATGGCCTATGAACGGTACACTGGTTCTGTTACGGGAGTGGGAGGTAGGCTATGGCTTCTTATCTCAGTACATGTGCTCTCTGTCTGCTGTTCTCTGTTCTCTCCACAGGTATACCAGAGATTTGCAGCCTCTCCCGCTGGATGCCCCGATCCACTCCTTGCAGCCAGGTGACTCTGTACTCGTTCGGACCTGGAAGGACGAGCCTTTCCAAGAGAAGTGGAAGGGACCCCACACCGTCCTGCTGGTCTCGCACACAGCAGCAAAGGTTGAGGGACACAAAAACTGGATCCATCACTCTCGTCTAAAAGCAGTGCCCGCTCCTGAACGGTGGACTGTCCAGCCTATGGAAAAGACTGCCAACGACAACCTGGGACTTAAATAAGGTCTGCTGGGAATGCCCTGTGGCCTCTTTGGACAGTCGCAGCGCACTCCCCGTGAGAACTCTGAGCATTGGTTGTGTTTATTTTCACAGGGCCAGCCTAACCTGGTGGCCTGGTCCCTTTTTTTTTTAGTCTGCCTGCTATTGGTAATTGTTATTTTGTGGGTATTTGGGGAATTGTAATTGTTAGACCCCAGGGTCACCTGCCCAAAATGGAATCAGGTCCAGGGTCTGCCACTGTGTTACTCTTTGCCATAGGGGCACTCCTCTCATTGACTCCCGTTTCCCCCCAGGCACATGCGGGATGGAGAGGAATCCCTAAAAACTTAGAAACCAATACATATGAGGCCCTGAAGGTTTGCTTTGCCCAAGAGTTTAACCTCTCTAACTGCTGGGTATGCTCCCAAATCCCGCACTACGCGGCAGGGTTACCTTGGAGGGTAGTCCCCCAAAATTGGTCAGATATCTGTTGGGGATGGTTCAGTAGGGGAAGAAATACCTCGGGTACCCCCTTGTCGCAAAACTGTACCATTGAATCCCAGTATACATTAAGGGACGACCCCTGGAAGCCGCAGGCCAACTCAACACATCTCCCTTCCCCTATTAGGCTGCGGTCAGTGGCCCCCGGGTTGGTGTGCTATCGACAGTTCAAGTCTAGCAATCACACCTGGCCCGCTGGAAATAGCACCTGTCAGTATTATTTATCCCCTGACAGTAACGCTTCCATCCCTGTCTATGTTAACGGCAAATCCGACTCTACCGCCTGGTTCGGAACGCTTAGTGACACTCAAACAAATAGGTGGAGTAGCGGTTATAATGGCTTGATAGGGAATGGCCACTCCTTTTACATTTGCGGTACCTCTGCCTATAAGTGGCTACCGCATCGGTGGTATGGAAGCTGCTATCTAGGATATTTTGCCCCTCCCCTTCGTGTCCTCCCTAAACTGCCCCCTGGCCGCCCCAGACAGCGTAGATCTTTGTATGCCACCCCAGATCCCATTACGGAAGGAGACAGGTTGGGTATGATCCTCCTCCCATCCTATGGGGTGGGACGGCTGGCTCAATTTTATCGTAGGCTCTCTATGTTTCTCACCAAGTTCGCCAATGAAACCTTGGCCATAGAGAAAAGCCTTAACTCAGAGCTTTACCAGCTCCGGTTGCTGTCTCTGCAAGACAGACAGGCCTTAGATTATGTTTTAGCCTCCCAGGGCGAGGTGTGTGCCCTTATTGGGAGTGAATGTTGTACTTATGTCCCGGAAAACTCACAGGACATTAACAAGCACGTCCTGTCAGCCGAACAGGCTTTCGAGCAGTGGAAGGCCCAGGAAAGGGAACCCACGGTTTTCGATTCCCTTTGGAGTTGGTTGCCCGACCTGGGAGGACTGGGGGGTGGCCTTGTGCGTCTCCTCCTCACAGGTGTGGTACTGTGCCTGGTCACCCTCCTCCTGATTGCTTCTTTTAAAATGCTCCTCCATAAGCTTTGTGCCCCCCGTTCCCCAAAAGTCCCGACATGCCCTCTCATTTATAACCCCAGCTCCATGGCACTCAATCGTATCTTGTCCACAGAATATGAGAAAACTCAGCCAAAGGCTTGTTGAGTATTCTCAAAGGAGGGAGTTGTTGGTGTCATTAGGCATAACCCTAGGTAACTCGGGAGGGTGGAAGACCACGAGTGTCGATGAAGCCTTCCTGCACTAGGCCTAAATGAACCAAACTCCTTCCATGTTTAAACTCTAATCAACCTCAAAAGCCAGATGTAGAAATTGGAATGTGTAACAATTTATCAGGTGCAGCACCGCTCATATCGGTACCAAGCCTGCATACTTCTGGCTGAAAGGCAAGATAACAAATCAAAGGAAAGGGACAAGATGATAATTCAAGGAGAAGTTACTAACAAGCTGGACTTATGGCCGCCAAGATGATTTAACTGCTTAAATGTAATTGCTTGCTACTTGTTATTATAGGAGGAAGGGAGGGGGAGGGGGGTGAAGGGGGGGGTGAAGGGAAAAGCCTGGCTGCAAAAAGAATAAAAAGGGAAAACTGCTTATCTCAGTGTGCTTGATCTGAGACGTGCCAGTCTCCTTGCACCGCTTTGAGATCTCAAATAAACTTTGATTGCTTCTCCACCCTGGTGTGTTCATTAGCGCGAAGCACACCGGGCAACGAACCCCGCTGTTGCTTTCCTCGGGCACTCTGTGCCAGCAACAGGGGCAGGGGGCCAGAGAGGAGGACTCCCCCCAGCCCTCTCCCCACTGGCAGCAGCGAGCTCCGGGGGAGAAGGGGAGGGGGCCCCTCCCTGACCCCCCCATCACGACACTCACCCAAGCCCCCCCAGGCTGCTGCTCATGAGGCCCAGCCAGGATAAGTCCCCCCACCCCCCGGAGTCACCTGCCATGTGCCGCCTCCCCTCCTCGCTCCGCAGCCGCCTCACCCTGCTGCACTCGGGATCACCTAGTAAAGAGACTCTATCAACGGGATTTTCCTCATTGTGCTGCCCCCGTGCAAAGTGGCAAAAGGGGCCTGTTCATGTGCATTTGCAGGTTTGTCTGATGCTCTCTAATGTAACCCTTCTGCCAGGTGGAGCTGGCAGCAACCAGGGCCGGGTTCAATATCTAGGGGTTCATTCCTTTCCATCGATGCAACACAAAACCAGCTCGAGCCCCCACCCAGTAACCTGGAAAAATTACACACCACCCCTGGGTGCCTCTGAGAGGCATTACTTCCCCACTCGCAAGCACAGAATCTGAATGTATAAAAGAAACTTTTAATGAAAGGAGGGAAGTCACCCGACATTAATTAGGGAAAACGCCACAAGCAGGATTCATAACCATAAAACTGTGCGCAGGACGCCCACCCCAGAGTGTGTGGGGCAGAGCCTTCTGCCTCATGTCCTTGAGTTCTACAACCAACAGTTCTTTTACTGTGCCCCCCTCTGCTCCCTCACCAGACCCCACTCACAGGGATTGTCCTTGGTCAATAAGGACCCAGGGTTCAGAGGTGCATCTGTGTGAGTTCACCTCCCACCCAGAGAAGAAGGCACCTGGTTTGCTCCACCATCTGAGCACTAGCTTTGGCTGGCCACCCTGCCTGTCACTGCTTCTCACTGCCTGGCCACCCCACCAGCCACTGCTGCTCCTCGCCGTCAGCTGTCCCACCACCCATGGTTCCTCGCTGTCTTGCCAGCCGCTCTTGCTGTTCACTGCCTCACCAGCCACTCATTCTCCAGCCGACTGTCAGTCACCTTCTGCTGCCACCTGCTTCTCTGCTGTGACCGCTGCACATCAGTCTCTTGGTAATTTTCAGCTCTTAGCAGGTTGGGCAGAAACACAGTCCTACCACAGGTTTCAGAGTGGTAGCCATGTTAGTCTGTATCAGCAAAAAGAATGAGGAGTACTTGTGGCACCTTAGAGACTAACAAATTTATTTGGGCATAAGGTTTTGAGCATTTAAAATAACAAAGATGCCCCCAATAAAGCCTGTTGAGTCTTTCATTGAACAGTGGCAAGGAACAGGTTAAAACCAATACCTGGCAACCCTATGACACACGTGGAATGAATCTCCCACAAGAGTTACATGTGGCCAGCTCCGAGATAGGCTGTGGTGTGGGGCTTTCTCTGTGACTGTCTTGTAACAGGTGTAGCTGGTCTGTAGCTCTAATATGCCCGGGTAAGCACCCTGATTTTGAAAAATACCGCTCTTAACTTTGTTAACTGTTCCCCAGTTATTAACATGTCATCCAGCCCCCATCTGCCCCCTGCAGTGCCTGATCCTGCCTGCTCTAACACATGGTGGGTGCACTGCCCACCTTGCAGGGCCAGCTTTCTTACCCAAATACCCGCTATGTGTATTCATGCTCAGATGTCTGTCTGAATGGGACTCCCCCGCCCCCTGCTGGTAGGCTTGGGAGAGGTCTAGTTTGATAAACTTCACTCCCCCAGCAGTTTTGCAAATAATCCCTGGGGTTTAGCAACAGGATATTGGTGCACTCCCAGCCCAAGTTTAGGGTGACTAACTTTATAGTCCCCATTAATCTCACACTGCCTTCGCCCTCTGGGATACACAGAGCTGGGGCAGCCCATGCACTGAACTCCACAGGTGAGACTCTGCCCTGCCTTTGTTATTCATCTGGCTGTCTCCACAGGCTCTCGGCAAGTGCAGGGTGCAGGCCTGGCCTTCCACAATATAGGAACGGCCTTGTCAGGCACAACTGGCCTTGCTGTGATGCCTTTTATCACACCCACGTCTGCACAACATACGCTTGGTATTCTTTCAGTTCCCCCTCTCCTCCCCCACCTGGGCTGTAGGGCAGCGCACGGCCATCCAGGTTCAGTTTGTACAGCCCGGTTCTGCCCACTGGGGAGCAGGGGGTGCATTTCCTTCTGTTACCATTAATGCCAAAGGGGAACAGATACTGTCACACATTACGGTGACTGGGAGAGTGGCCAGCACCCAGCTGCCATTACTGCAAGTCTGTAAACACCCTTGGTTCCCCTAATATTAGCCCTGGAACAATTTGTGTAACCTGCCTCGGAGATCATGCCATGGCCCCTCTGCAGTCAATGGCACATCATTTACCTTTCCGTTACCAGGGCGTGGGGAGGACAGCTCTGGTCATGTCCCAGCACAGGCACTCGCCCACTGGGGGCCCTAAGCAGGAACATTTTTGGGGGCCCCCGACAATAATAATAATAATAATAATAAAAGGTGAAATGCTCCATTTCCCACCTCCCTCCTTCCAGGGAGGAGCAGCCTCTGAGCCCAACACCTCCCCTGGCTCCTGCCTGTAGGCGCTGATGGCTTCCTCTGGGTGTGCCCTGCGGTGCGCTGTGAGGCACTGTGACACATCTGGCTGGCGTGCCACCTCTTACCACACTGCTTGCACTGCAGCTTATTACAGACACCTGGCTCCTGCCGGCCGGCATGACATCCCTGAACAGAGGAAATGTGGCTCCCTCCATTTTGTTTGGATCTTGTGAGCAGTGTTGTGAGCATCACCCCTAGGCCTTTGTTCCAGGCCTGGCACCAGGGACCCGACTCCTTTTCAAATTTCAGTGCATTTGGCTTTGTGGTTCAGTCAGCAGAGCGGCCTCCACAGCTCCCTCTAGGGCACAGAGCCAGAAGGGCCCACCAGATCTTCTAGTCTGACCACCTGTGTGTCACAGGCCCCCCACCCCCCGCACCCGCACACCAAACCCAGCAACCCAAATCAGACCAAGGTAGCACAGCCCTCAGGAGCCCAGACTATGACGTGCCGCAGGCAAAGAACAGGAGGGGCTGAGGAGCACCGTGCCTGAGGCCCCTGCAATGTCAGGGAGATGACTGAGTGAGTTGCCCAGATAATCCCAGCAAGTGACCCCCAGCCTGCACAGGAAGGGGAAACTCCCCCAAGGTCCCTGCTAAACTGCCCTGGGGGGGAATTCCTTCCTGAAACCGCCTGGAGATTGGTTAGGCCCTGTCATGAACATACAGCTAAGGGTAGCATAAAATCCTTCCTTTACCTGTAAAGGGTTAAGAAGCTCAAATAACCTGGTTGGCACCTGACCAAAAGGACCAATAAGGGGAGAAGATACTTTCAAATCTGGGGGGGAAGGTTTTTGTTTTGTCTCTCTGTGTGTTCTCTCCGGGTCAGTGAGGAATCAGGGCAGGGAAAATACATCTCCCAAAGCCAGACCTGAACTAAGCACCTAAGAATACAAATTGTAAGTAATACGAAGGAAATGCATTCGATTATCTTTTGTTTTAGCTTGTGAATTGTCCCTATGCTAAGAGGGAGGTTTATTCCTGTTTTTTTGTAACTTTAAAGTTTTGCCTAGAGGGGAATCCTCGGTGTTTTGAATCTTATTACCCTGTAAAATTACTTTGCATCCTGATTTTACAGAGGTGCTTCTTTTACTTTTTTCTTTATAATAAAGTTCTGTTTTTTTAAGAATCTGATTGGTTTTTAGTGTCCTAAAAACCCAAGGGTCTGGTCTGTGCTCACCTTGTTAACCCATTTGGTTGGTATATTATTCTCAAGCCTCCCCAGGAAGGGGGGTGAAGGGGCTTGGGGGAATATTTTAGGGAAACAGGAACTCCAAGTGGTCCTTTTCCTGAATCTTTGTCTAACTCACTTGGTGGTGGCAGCAGTACCCATCCAAGGACAAGGAAGGGAATTTGTGCCTTGGGGAAGTTTTTAATCTAAGCTGGTAGAAATAAGTTTAGGGGGTCTTTCATGCGGGTCCCACATCTGTACACCAAAGTTCAGAGTGGGGAGGGAACCCTGACAGGCCCTGAGCTGTGAGTGTCACAGATCCCCAAGACTGGTGCTCTGGAACAGGTCCTGGGAGGACCCCCTCGGTGTCTCACTCTTTCACTGGGGTAAGCCACTTGGCTTCACAGCCCTCGGAGCCTTCAGCACCCCTGCTTCATGCCACAAGTTCCCTTAAACGAGTCCACTTGAGAGAGACAAACATCCAAAGGGAGCAATGCACCCCCACCTTCAGCACCTGCGGTGACTCTCAGCCAGTGTGGTGAAAGCAGTCAGGTTTGTTAGATGTCTGGAACACAGCGTAGAAAGTGCTTGGTTAGCTCAGAGACCAGAAAGTTACAGCATGGTCCATGCTGGTTACCCAGAGCCCCAGCCAAGCGGTGTGTCCCCCTTGGCTCCCGCTCTGTCCCTCCATGTCCCGTTGTCCAAATTTCCTGGGCCAGCCCCACCTTGCCACTCCTCAGTCCTTTGTTCCCAGCTGGACAAACCCACTGGCTTCCTGCAGAGGGTGCGGGCCCTCCATGGGCTTTAGTTGCTAGGTGGTAAATGTTCCAGTCTTTGGCTTAGCCATTTACTTCTTGGACTCTCCAGTGATGGGGGCCAGGCCCGAGACAGCCAGGTGTCAGTCACACCTGTGGGGTAGCCTGACTGAGAGTAAACAGTCTTTTCCCCACTACCTAGTTAACAATGCAGCATCTAGGGGAAACTGAGGCACACACTGTATTCATACAAAAATTCCTATGCCATCATAGTGAGCAAGAAGCAGTCAGTCACGCACCTGAAAGACAGTGTCATGGACTCACAGATCGTGCCCACTCTTGGCCCCGTGCGGTCCGTGGGGGGGTGCCCCTTTTAGTGAGACAGCCCTTCTCGGGGGTCCACTCTCTCTCGGGGTCAGGCCCCTCCACCTCCTGGATCCGCACCTCTCTGAGCCTTAGCACGTCTGTCTCTGCCGTGGGCCCCCTCAGGGAATCCACTCGCTCTGGACCCCGAGGCCTCCACCCCCCCGAAGGGGTTGATGCAACCCTGTTCTCTAGACCAGAGTGACTCTCAGCCAGCATGAAACAGAAGGGTTTATTGAGAGTTGAACGCAGCACAGGAAACTCTCTGACCCTCAGGCCTGGCCTCCCTCAGCCCAGCACATCCCAGTCTCTCTGCATCCAGGTGGGCTCTGCCTGCTTCCCCTCTCCAGCCCAGAGCCCCCCTGCTTCCCAGCTGGGCATCTGAGATCACCGGCCCCAAGCCCCGCCTCTGTCCATTGTCTTCTCTCCAGGTAAACAGGGTCATAAACCGGGGCCTCCTCTCCTGCTTCTCCCTCTGGCTGGGACTGGCTGGTTAGGTCACTGGGTCCTCACTCTGCAGCCCATTGTCCTCCCACTGGCCAGAACCGGCTGCGTCTCCTCAGCTGGGTCTCTGGGTCACCAGGTCGCCAGGTCACCGGTCGCTGGGGTATCCATCTTCCCGGCCACCGGCTGGGTCCCCACGTCCTCTCTCCGGTCCTCTGCAAAACACACTCCCTCTCCCCTCACCTCGTTAAACCAGTAACACCCAGGGAAACTGAGTCCCACCCCCTCCGCATGCAAACCATTGAAACTCCACAGAAAACAAGAAAACCCCCCACTTCGTCACAACAGAGAGAGAGAGAATGGCTCAGAGCCCTGCCCCCTCTGCCCAGTGTCCCATCTCTGGACCTGGCCATACCTGATGCTCCAGAGGAAGGATACAAAACAAAACAAAACTCCATAATACACTGGGGTGGTGTGGAGGGGACACCTTCCTGTCCCCTACAGGTGACCAGCTGAAGCCCTGAAGCATGAAATTGTAGAAATGTTAGATGTGGACATGCACAGCCTTCCATACCTGTTTTCCAATCATCAGTGCCATTCCACTGTGTTTCTGGTATCCCTGGAGTAGCTGGTTTGGCCTCCTGTGCCAGTCGTTCCACTTCCTCCATGTTATTGCCAAGACTCCGTGCATTTATGTACAAGCATCTCACCAGGGTCTCTTGGATCCCATCCAGTTTTCTAGCTGGATTATATATAGTCCTTTCACTATTGCAACACTTACCAGGCTACTTCTCCAGCCGACAGTCATACTTTCTTTCTGCTTTCTGTCCACTCTCTTACTCTAGTGGCAGCTTACCAGGTTCTTATTGAAAACATCAGTGTTTAAGCCTGTAAATGTGGTTTTCCCCACCAATGTTTATCAGTATTTTCTATAGCATTTAAATGCTGCTCAAGGCACTGGGCATATGAATCACAGAATCATAGAATATCAGGGTTGGAAGGGACCTCAGGAAGTCATCTAGTCCAACCCCCTGCTCAAAGCAGGACCAATTCCCAATTAAATCATCCCAGCCAGGGTTTTGTCAAGCCTGACCTTAAAAACCTGCAAAAAATGCTGCAAAAGCATCCTCTTTTTCATTAAATTGGAAACTATCCATATTGCCATATGCAGCCATTTTGTCTTTACTTGTGCTTTCTATCTTTAAACATATATCTATCTATCTCCCATCCTTGTCACCAGTTTTCTGTTATGTTCACAGCACACACAGAGAGAAGCTAGAAATATCATATCCTCTTGCTGGAAGGCTGCAATGTAACAACTTTTATTCTTAGAATCCAGAATAATAATACACAGAAACCAAAACCAGAGAGAGATGAAGCAGGCTGCTCCCAAAGGCAGAGAGGCCCAACTCACCCCACTTTGCTCTAGGCTGATTCTTTCCAGATTGACTGCACCATCAGTCCCAGATTGCACACTTCATTGCAGAGCCCCCTATCTGCAAAAAAGGACCAGGAAATCTGCCCAATTCTTAGAGTGACAGCTTGCAATTCCAGCCTAGTCCTCAATACACTGCAAATCTGGCAATGTATCTCAACCTTCTAAAAGGTGTCTGCACTATTATGGTCACCACTTTTACAAAATTATGATAAATCTTGTGCAAAGTATGCCTTGTGAGGTATCATCAGAAAAGTTATAATCTGCTGAGCATAACTATCCTGCTAAAATGTGCGTATCATCATTGTATATGAAGTTATGAAATTTTGCTATATGCTTGTTACTGAAACATGTTGTGAGTCTGGGGAATGCCCACAGACCAGCCCCTCAGAGGTAACAAAGGACAATGAACAAAAGCCTTACATGTCAAGCCTCATGTACACAAAAGGTGTGAGCAAAAGATTTGCAATTCATCTGAGACACCCTACAAATCTCATGTACACCACAAACTGAGTCGCTGCAAGGAAGAGAGTATAAATAAGGGACAATGACATCACCACTTCACCTCTCCTCCCTCACCTATACTGAAGGCAACAAGATAGTTTAGAAGAGAAGAAACATTTGAACTGGGGGGAGTGGTCCTAACTGGAAAAGCTTCCCAGTTAGCAGCACAGACTGTTGTAGGCTTTGGGGAAAGAGAAACCTTATTGCTACAAATCTGACTTAGCCTGATCAAGTTGAGGAAATAGCTTGTGGTTTTTATCTTTTATTTCCTTTGGAAACCAATTCTCAATTTCTATGTTTATACCCATGTATAATCACTTAACATTGATCTTTCTGTAGTTAATAGACTTCTTTTAATGTTTTAGCTAAGCCAGTATGGTTTTGATTGACGTTTGGGGAGTTACAAAGGCTGGTGCATATTTGTACCCTTTGCTGGTATGACAAGCTAATTAATGAGCTTACTCTGATCAAGGGGGTCTTGAGCAGTGTAAGACGCTGGGGTGCAAGGCTGGGGCAGGGGGGATTTGCGAGTGTCTCCCTGTGTACAGTTCATGAGCGGCTGTGAGAGCCTGCATGGAGCTTTAGGTGGCCTTCACAGCTGGTGGCTGGGTGAGAGCGAAGCTTGACATGCTGCTTGTCACTGAGCTACAGACTTCAAGGGGCACAGCAATTCCACAGCCCAGGCTGTACCCAGGGCATGCTACAGTGTCTAAGCACTGAGTACAGCTATTAATATTGCCAAGAATATGGATTAGTAAATAAAGCAACTTGTGGTCACGGTGAACCCACCCAGCGCTATGAGCAGCCGGGAGCCAGTGGCCTGTATTGCAATATATGGCCTTTGAGTTTGTGTGTCAATATCTGAATGCCCATCTAGGGCCTGATTTGCAGATGTCAGCCCCTCCCCCGCCCCCCAATTCACTTCTGTTAGAATCTTGGTGCTGAGAGACTCTGAAAACCAGACGTCTCCTCTAGACATAGGTGGAGGCCACCAAACGTAGAGGCTCCTTTTGAAATGTTGGCCCAATGGCTAAGGCAGAGGAGTGGGCGAGCGGAAGTCTGTGCACTTGGAGATCACATTGGGCTACTTTCAGGCAAAGTATCAGAGGGGTAGCCGTGTTAGTCTGAATCTGTAAAAAGTAACAGAGGGTCCTGTGGCACCTTTAAGACTAACAGAAGTATTGGGAG
>NW_020664917.1:0-12333 GCF_002925995.2 Terrapene triunguis
TTTGCTGGTTATGATTATGCTGTCTGTATGTGTGTATCATTTTTGTATTTGAAGTTATGAATATTGGCTATGTACTTGTATCTCAATGTGTTTGATTTTAAGTAGCCTCAGTAAAGCATTTGGTCAGTTTCTTGAGAAAGGAATATTCTCAGTGAAGGACATAAATCCACACCATGTAGAGGTCAAAGCATAGGGGTTTATTACACACAGCGCTGGCGGAGTGTCACCTGGCTTATCAGGCTCAGAGACACTGTCAATCAATTGATTACAATGGAATATATAGATTTACCATGGGCGGGGGAAAGTGACGGGGTAGGCAGTTCCACACCCCGGGATAGGTTTTGCAGCAAGACAAGATAGCACAGTAGCCAATGGTTAAAAAGGTTACATAATGTCTCCGCCCATGGTCTCAAGTTAGCCAGTTAACATTTAATTAATACTTTGATAAAATGTTATTAGTCTAAAATATATATGTTGAATTCTGATTTGGGGGTCCATAGGAATGGAGCAACTCCTTTGATTGTCCAACAGGTACATTCCTAGGGGTTAAAGCAAAGAAACAGTGAAAGGATATGGTAATACAGATTGTCTCCTTTATGTCTTAAGGCAGGGCATTGGTCCCTTGGAAGAGAGGTGGAAGGATGCCATATCATTATACTGACATGTGCCAATATTCATAAACTCAAGGTTGGATCTGTGGGAAGACTGTTTTCCCTTCAGGAGAAACACAATAGGAACAGGGATCCTTTGTTCAATTTGAAACATTGGATGAAACATAATTATTCAGTTATTGCTTCAACATCTGGCATTTCTACTGACAAAGCATATCTTAGCAAAGGCAATGTTATCTTGTTTATTCTGCTTTCTCTTAGCTAATCACTATTAGCTAGGCCTCTGGTCTCTTAACCAAACTCTGGACTTCGGGTCTGAAAAAGAGCTGGCACAATCCATATACGAGGTTGTTATATAAAATGCACATGGATTTTAACCCTTCACTCAGTAAGTGCCCAATCAAGAAACACTTAACTGACAATGGACTTTGGGAGACACCAATCCACATCTGAGCTCTCCTGTGAATGTTCAAACTAAAATGTAAACAATGGCGTCGGCCTGCAAAAAGCTGAATCATTCATGGACGTGTGACTTGCCCATGTGGCTATGAACTCCATCTTGTTGCTGTGACTTTGCACAGAAGAACAAAGGGGTTTCCGCCCACAAGAGAGAGGATATAAAACGCCCTGGAAGCCTCTCCATTTGGTCTTCATCTGGCTCAAGAGATGGCCTCTCCATCCCCAAGAGATGCCTGAAAGAAACTGAAACAAAGGACAGTAACTACGGGGGTGTGAGTGATTGCTGGACCCAGACTAGGAAGGAGTTCAGTCTGTGAAAGAAGCTTATTGGAACATCTCTGGGAGTGAGATTTCATCTGTAATCGGTTTCTTAATGTATTAGGCCTAGACTTATGTGTTTTGTTTTATTTTGCTTGGTAACTTACTTTGTTCTGTCTGTTGTTACTTGGAACCACTTAAATCCTACTTTCTGTATTTAATAAAATCACTTTTGCTTATTAATTAACCTAGAGTAAATAATAAATACCCGGAGGAGCAAACAGCTGTGCATATCTCTCTATCAGTGTTATAGAGGGTGGACAATTTATGAGTTTACCCTGTATAAGTTTTATACAAAGTAAAATGGATTTATCTGGGGTTTGGATCCCATTGGGTGTCTGGGTGCTGGAGACAGTAGCACTTCTTAAGCTGTTTTCAGTTAAGTCTGCAGCTTTGGGGAGCGTGGTTCAGACCCTGGTCTATGTTGGAGCAGACTGGCGTGTCTGGCTCAACAAGGCAGGGTTCTGGAGGCCCAAACTGGCAGAGAAAACGTGCTCAGAGGTAGTCTCTGCACATCAGGTGACAGTCCCAAAAAAATCTCTGTGACCGAACCCATCACAGTGGCATAGTCAGCAGGATCTGTGTACAGCTGATTGCTTTGAGATACTGGTACTGATTTTAAGTGAGTTTTGGGTGTGGTGGCTGGAGAACAGACAAAGTGGTTACTGGTTTGTTATTTTCTGTTTGTTTATTTCGGGTGAGGGAAATACTGTAAGCACAAGAAAGCAGGAAAATGAGGCAGCTACAAAACTAGAGCTGGCCAGACTGGAAACAGTAGAGAAGGCAAAGGAGCATGAGTTTCAAATGAGGCTAAAATAAACTGCCAGGGAGGAAGCTGCTCACAGAAGAGCCAAGGAAACCCAAAGGTAAGCCATGGAACTCAGGCAGCTGGAGGCTGATGAAAAAAGGGCTGCACACCAGCAAGCCCTGGAGTTAAAAGACCAAGAAATACAAGCCCAGATTGAGACCCAGAAGCATGAACTGACTGTAATGGAGTGGAAGAGACAAAACTCTTCAGCAGCTGGCTCCACTTCCCCAAAAATCCACAAATGGGAGTGGTTATGTACACAGTATGATGAATCCAGTGATACTGATGAATATTTCATCAACTTTGAGAGACTGTGCACCCTCCATGTGATTCCTGAAGATCAAAAGATGACCACATTGGTAGTAAAATTGACTGGGAGACCTCTGGACATATTCAATAAGATGCCAATTGATGAGGAAGTGCTGGAAGTGATGCCAAGTGCTGGAGGAACCAACTAGGGGCAGAGCTCTTCTTGACCTGCTGCTAACAAACAGGGAAGAATTAGTAGGGCAAGAAAAAGTGGATGGGAACCTGGGAGGCAGTGACCATGAGATGGTCGAGTTCAGGATCCTGACAAAAGGAAGAAAGGAGAGCAGCAGAATACGGACCCTGGGCTTCAGAAAAGCTGACTTTGATTCACTCAGGGAACTGATGGGCAGGATCCCCTGGGAGAATAACATGAGGGGCAAAGGAGTCCAGGAGAGCTGGCTGTATTTTAAAGAATCCTTATTGAGGTTGCAGGAACAAACCATCCCAATTTGTAGAAAGAATAGTAAATATAGCAGGCGACCATCTTGGCTTAACAGTGAAATCCTTGCTGATCTTAAACACAAAAAAGAAGCTTACAAGAAGTGAAAGCTTGGACAAATGATGGGGGAGGAGTGTAAAAATATTGCTCAGGCATGCAGGAGTGAAATCAGGAAGGCCAAATCACAATTGGAGTTGCAGCTAGCAAGGGATGTTAAGAGTAACAAGAAGGAGTTCTACAGGTATGTTAGCAACAAGAAGGTCAGGGAAAGTGTTGGCCTCTTACTGAATGGGGGAGGCAAGCTAGTGACAGAGGATGTGGAAAAAGCTAATGTACTCAATAAAAACAACAAGGAGTCAGGTGGCACCTTAAAGACTAACAGATTTATTTGGGCATAAGCTTTTGTGGGTTAGTCTTTAAGGTGCCACCGGACTCCTTGTTGTTTTTGTGGATACAGACTAACACAGCTACCCCCTGATACTTGACACAATGTACTCAATGCTTTTTTTGCCTCTGTCTTCACAAACAAGGTCAGCTCCCAGACTACTGCACTGGGCAGCACAGCATGTGGAGGAGGTGACCAGCCCTCTGTGGAGAAAGAAGTGGTTCAGGACTATTTAGAAAAACTGGACGAGCACAAGTCCATGGGGCCGGATGCGCTGCATCCGAGGGTGCTAAAGGAGTTGGCGGATGAGATTGCAGAGCCATTGGCCATTATTTTTGAAAACTCATGGCAATATGGGGAGGTCCCGGATGACTGGAAAAAGGCTAATGTAGTGCCCATCTTTAAAAAAGGGAAGAAGGAGGATCCGGGGAACTACAGGCCAGTGAGCCTCACCTCAGTCCCTGGAAAAATCATGGAGCAGGTCCTCAAGGAATCAATTTTGAAGCACTTAGAGGAGAGGAAAGTGATCAGGAACAGTCAGCATGGCTTCACCAAGGTCAAGTCATGCCTGACTAACCTAATTGCCTTCTATGATGAGTTAACTGGCTCTGTGGATGAGGGGAAAGCAGTGGACATGTTATTCCTTGACTTTACTAAAGCTTTTCATACCGTCTCCCACAGTATTCTTTCCAGCAAATTAAAGAAGTATGGGCTGGATGAATGTACTATTCGGTGGATAGAAAGCTGGCTAGATCATCCGGCTCAGATGGTTAGTGATCAATGACTCGATGTCTAGTTGGCAACCGGTATCAAGCAGAGTGCCCCAAGGGTCGGTCCTGGGGCCAGTTTTGTTCAATATCTTCATTAATGATCTGAAGGATGGCATTGATTGCACCCTCAGCAAGTTTGCAGATGACACTAAACTGGGAGGAGTGGTAGATACACTGGAGGGTAGAGATAGGATACAGAGGGACCTAGACAAATTAGAGGATAGGGCCAAAAGAAATCTGATGAGGTTCAACAAGGACAAGTGCAGAGTCCTGCACTTAGGACAGAAGAATCCCATGCAATGCTACAGGCTGGGGACCGACTGGCTAAGCAGCAGTTCTGCAGAAAAGGACCTGGGGATTACAGTGGATGAGAAGCTGGATTTGAGTCAGCAGTGTGCCCTTGTTGCCAGGAAGGCTAATGGCATATTGGGCTGCATTAGTAGAAATGTTGCCAGCAGATTGAGGGAAGTGATTATTCCCCTCTATTCGACACTAGTGAGGCCACATCTGGAGTATTGCGTCCAGTTTTGGGGCCCCCCACTACAGAAAGGATGTGGACAAATTGGAGAGAGTCCAGCAGAGGGCAACAAAAATGAGTAGGGGGCTGGGGCACATGACTTACGAGGAGAGGCTGAGGGAACTGGGCTTATTTAGTCTGCAGAAGAGAAGAGTGAGGGGGGATTTGATAGCAGCCTTCAAGTACCTGAAGGGGGATTCCAAAGAGAATGGAGCTAGGCTGTTCTCAGTGGTACCAGATGACAGAACAAGGAGTAATAGTATCAAGTTGCAGTGGGGGAGGTATTAGGAAAAACTATTTCACTGGGAGGGTGGTGAAGCACTGGAATGGGTTACTTAGGGAGGTGGTGGAATCTCCATCCTTAGAGGTTTTTAAGACCAGGCCTGACAAAGCCCTGGCTGGGATGATTTAGTTGGGGTTGGTCCTGCTTTGAGCAGGGGGTTGGACTAGATGACCTCCTGAGGTCTCTTCCAACCCTAATCTTCTATGATTCTATGATCTGTATGTGGGGGTTGGGAGGGGAGAGAATAAGGCTTGGTACCCTCTCTTCTGCTTATGCAACCATAGACAAATTGGTCCACCATAAGAGAAGGGTGATGTTAGTTATTCCCTGTGGAAACAAGATGATGTGTCACAAAATCACAATTACAACAACACTGTCAGATCAAGCAGATTGATTGTCTAAAATGGCTGCTCTAACTATGCCATTGACATAGTATTCATTGGGAATTTATCTCCCTTTTTGCTAAGTGAATCATTTATAAAAAAAATACTGATTTTCTTTGACCATATTTGTAACATATGTGACAATGTTCAGATGGGTAATTTTCACTTCTGAGTTGATCACAAACTGTTCACTTGGTCTCTTCTCTCTTTGTATAGAATTTGACAGGTTGGCAGCCTGCCAATCCCTTCCCTACTCTAAGTGGGGATCCCAGCTGCCTTCAGTAAACTCCCAATGTCCCAGTCATGAATGGAACCAATGGGGAAGCTGCGGAAGCTCCTTGAAGCCCCTTTTAGAGCAGAGGACAGAGGAGCTAAACCAGGAAACTATCCATGAACTTGTTCGGAGACATTGGTTATCAGCTATGGTGCTTTCTCAAGTCAGCTGGGGCCTAAGTTACCCTGCCAAGCTGCTGTTTGTGGCTCTCAAGTGTATGCCCTATAGCACAGAGTTGCCAACTCCTCTCCATTCTTTGCCCCTGGGTCCACTAATTGATCTGCCTCAGGAGAGCAAAGAACAGCACTGAGCCCGCGATCATCCTTGCCTGCTGGCTCTGCTGCCATACTTCTCTTAGTGACCATCCTGGGAAGCAATGCCTTGGTTTTCTCCTCTCTGAAAAGCAGTAGCACATCAGTTTCGCTCCCCAACTGACCCATTGCTGACTCAGACTACCCCCTTGCTGTCCCTGCTCCAGCCATCTATTTAGCCCTACCTCCTGGCACTGTATCCACCAGGGTTGAGGGGTGCTACCTGCTCACAGCCTTGTCCTAGGGCATCAGCAAAGGCTGAAGAAATAGTGGGGACTAAGGCATCACTGTGGCAGGAGCAGTAATCTGCCTAGCTTCAAAACTTCCATTGGGCAGCCCTGCATTAACTCCTATACTATATCCCCATAGAACTTGCCCAGGACTGTGAGGGATGAGCCTGGGATCTGTCCAAAGGTGAAGGGGCCTGAGGTACTATACACCAGCCTGCTTCTGGGCTTGATGACCCACGCCTTGGTGGGGGGTCTGTCTGTGCTAGCTCTGTGCCATAGGTGAGTGGCCCCACCAAATGGAAGAGACGAGCACAGAATCCACACCTCCAAGATGGTGGGGAGGGTGAAGGAATCTGCTGCCCCTCCCACTGAATAGACATGAGGCCCGGAGTGGCCCTTTGTGGCATCCCTAAATTAATAACCCACCCAAACCCCTATTTTTGGTTGGTTGGTTGGTTTTCCTAGCTCATTTGTCAAGGAAACACCTTTGCATCGTAAGTGGGGAGGGAGTGATGAGTCTCAGGGTATGTCTACACTATGAAATTAGGTCGAATTTATAGAAGTCGTTTTTTTAGAAATCATTTTTATACAGTCGATTGTGTGTGTCCCCACACAAAATGCTCAAAGTGCATTAAGTCGGTGGACTGCGTCCACAGTACTGAGGCTAGCATCGACTTCTGGAGTGTTGCACTGTGGGTAGCTATCCCACAGTTCCCGCAGTCTCCGGCGCCCATTGGAATTCTGGGTTGAGATCCCAATGCCTGATGGGGCAAAAACAGTGTCGCGGGTGATTCTGGGTACATGTCATCGGGCTCCCCCTCCCTCCCCCCTCCTTGAAAGCAACAGCAGACAATTGTTTTGCGCCTTTTTTCAGCCGAGACGCCATAGCACTGGGATCATGGAGCCCGCTCAGATCAACGGGGCAATTATGAGCACTTTAAACACCATGCACATTATCCTGGAGTATATGCAGAACCAGAACCTGCCAAAGCAAAACCAGGAGAGGAGGAGATGGCAGCGCGGTGACGAGAGTGATGAGGACATAGACATGGACGTAGACTTCTCACAAAGTACGGGCCCCAGCAATGTGCACATCATGGTGTTAATGGGGCAGGTTCATGCCATGGAATGCCGATTCTGGGCCCGGGAAACAAGCACAGACTGGTGGGACCGCATAGTGTTGCGGGTCTGGGACGATTCCCAGTGGCTGCGAAACTTTCGCATGCGTAAGGGCACTTTCATGGAACTTTGTGACTTGCTTTCCCCTGCCCTGAAGCACCAGAATACCAAGATGAGAGCAGCCCTCACAGTTGAGAAGCGAGTGGCGATAGCCCTGTGGAAGCTTGCAACGCCAGACAGCTACCAGTCAGTCGGGAATCAATTTGGAGTGGGCAAATCTACTGTGGGGGCTGCTGTGATCCAAGCAGCCAACACAATCAAAAAGCTGCTGATATCAAAGGTAGTGACTCTGGGAAATGTGCAGGTCATAATGGATGGCTTTGCTGAAATGGGATTCCCAAACTGTGGTGGGACGATAGACACAACCCATATCCCTATCTTGGCACCGGAGCACCAAGCCAGTGAGTACATAAACCGAAAGGGGTACTTTTCAATGCTGCTGCAAGCACTGGTGGATCACAAGGGACATTTCACCAACATTAACGTGGGATGGCCGGGAAAGGTACATGACGCTCATGTCTTCAGGAACTCTGGTCTGTTTCAAAAGCTGCAGGAAGGGACTTCCTTCCCAGACCACAAAATAACCGTTGGGGATGTTGAAATGCCTATAGTTATCTTTGGGGACCCAGCCTACCCCTTAATGTAATGGCTCATGAAGCCATACACAGGCAGCCTGGACAGTAGTCAGCAGCTGTTCAGCTATAGGCTGAGCAAGTGCAGAATGGTGGTAGAATGTGCATTTGGACGTTTAAAAGCGCGCTGGCGCAGTTTACTGACTCGGATAGACCTCAGCGAAACCAATATTCCCATTGTTATTACTGCTTGCTGTGCGCTCCACACTATCTGTGAAAGTAAAGGGGAGACGTTTATGGTGGGGTGGGAGGTTGAGGCAAATCGCCTGGCCGCTGATTACACGCAGCCAGACACCAGGGTGGTTACAAGAGTACAGGAGGGTGCAGTGTGCATCAGGGAAGCTTTGAAAACCAGTTTCATGACTGGCCAGGCTAAGGTGTGAAAGTTCTGTTTGTTTCTCCTTGATGACCACCCCCTTGGTTCACTCTACTTCTCTGTAAGCTAGCCACCCTCCCCTCCCCCCTTCGATCACCGCTTGCAGAGACAATAAAGTCATTGTTGCTTCACATTCATGCATTCTTTATTAATTCATCACACAAATAGGGGGATAACTGCCAAGGTAGCCCGGGAGGGGTGGGGGAGGAGGGAAGGACAAGGACACACTGCACTTTAAAAATTTAAAACTTATTGAAGGCCAGCCTTCTGTTGCTTGGGCAATCCTCTGGGGTGGAGTGGCTGGGTGGCCAGAGGCCCCTCCACCGCGTTCTTGGGCGTCTGGGTGAGGAGGCTATGGAACTTGGGGAGGAGGGCTGTTGGTTACACAGGGGTTGTAGCCAGTGGTGAGCTGGAGCCGGTTTCCACCAGTTCGCAGGAACCGGTTGTTAAATTTAGAAGCCCTTTTAGAACCAGTTGTTCCGGGACAACCGGTTCTAAAAGGGCTTTTAAATTTAACAAAAGCTCCGGCAGCTGTCCACCCCGTCCCCGTCCCCAGCTCACTTCCCCCTCTTCCCCTAAACGTTCCACCCCCCTTCTCCTCCTCCTCCCCTGCTTCCCGTGAATCACATGTTCGTGGGAAGCCTGAAACAAGCAGCAAGCAAGTAAGCTGGGGCGGGGGGGGGGCATGAGGAGGGCTCCAGGGAGGCGCGGCGTGGCGTGGCCCAGTCCGGCTCTGGCCGAGCGGCTCCCTCCGGCCTGGCCCCTGCCGAGCGCCCCAGCCTGGTCCCAGCCCTGGCCCGGCTCGGGCCCCGAGGCGCCGGTGCCGGTCCTAGCTGAGCGGCTCCGGCCCGGCCCAGCTTGGGCCCCACGGCGCTGGTCCCAGTCCCGGCCGAACGGCTCCGGCCCGGCCCAGCCTGGCTCAGGCCCCGCAGCACCGGTCCTGGTCCTGGCCGAGTGGCTCCAGCCCGGCCCGGCTAGGGCCCCGCAGCATGGGTCCCGGGCCCAGCCCGGCCCGGCTCGAGCCCCACAGCACCGGGCCTGGCCGAGCGGCTCCGGCACGGCACAGCTTGGGCCCCGCAGTGCGAGTCCCAGTCCCGGGCCCGGCTGAGCGCCCCAGCCCGGTCCCGGCCCTGGCTTGGCTCGGGCCCCACGGCGCCGGTGCCAGTCCTGGTCGAGCGGCTCTGGGCTGGCCCGGCTCGGGCCCCACGGTGCAGGTCCCAGTCCTGGCCAAGTGGCTCCGCCCTGGCCCGATTCGGGGAGTTGGGCCCCACGGCGCCGGTCCTGGTCCCAGCTGAGCGGCTCCGGCCCGGCTCGGGCCCCGCAGCACCGGCCCCGGTCTCGGCCCCGGCCGAACGGCTCGGGCCCGGCCCAGCTCGGGCCCTGCAGCACCGGCCCCGGTCCCAGCCGAGCGGCTCCAGTCCCAGCCGAGCGGACCCAGACCCGGACCCAGCCAAGCGGCTCCAGGCAGCGCGGTAAGGGAGCAGGGACGGGGTGTTGGAAGAGGGCAGGGGAGTTTGGAGGGTTGTGGGGGGGGGTGGATAGAGGTCAGGGTGGTCAGAGGGCAGGGAACAGGGGGATTGAATGGGGGCAAGGGTCCCGGGGGGGCAGTCAGGAAGGAGCAGGGGTTGGATGGGGCGGTGGGGGGCAGTCAGGGGCAGTCGGGGACAGAGAGAAGGGGTGGTTGGATGGGGCAGGGGTCCCGGGGGGCCATCAGGAATGCGAGGAGGGGTTGGATGGGGTGGCAGGGGGCAGTCAGGGGACAGGGAAGGGGGGTGGATGGGGCAGGGGTCCTGGGGGGGGCCTCAAGGAACATGGGGGGTTGGATGGGGCAGGAGTCCCGGTGGGGGCACGACCCCCTCGTGGGGTGAGGAGGAGGGAACCTGTTGTTAATATTTTGGCAGCTCATCACTGGTTGTAGCGGTGGTCTGTGCTCCTGCTGCCTTTCCTGCAGCTCAACCATACGCTGGAGCATATCAGTTTGATGCTCCAGGAGCCAGAGCATTGACTCTTGCCTTCTGTCAGCAAGCTGATGCCACCTATCCTCTTCAGCCTGCCACCTCTCCTCGCGTTCATATTGTGCTTTCCTGCACTCTGACATTGTCTGCCTCCACGCATTCTGCTGTGCTTTGTCAGTGTGGGAGGACAGCATGAGCTCAGAGAACATTTCATCTCGAGTGCATTTTTTTCACCTTCTAATCTTCGCTAGCCTCTGGGAAGGAGAAACATATACAGCTGGTGGAGGAAAAAAAAGGGAGAGAGGTAGTTAAAAAGACACATTTTAGAGAACAAAGGGTAGCCTCTTTCACGTTAAACCTTGCTGTTCACATTACATAGCACATGTGCTTTCGTTACAAGGTCGCATTTTGCCTCTTATATTGAGGGCCTGCCGGTTTGGTGTGAGAGATCACTCATGCAGGGCCAGGCAACAGAATTCGGCTTGCAGGCAGCCATGGTAAGCCACAGTCTTTAGGCTTCTTTAACCTTCATAACGTGTGGGAATGGTTTCAAACAGCAGCGCCCTCATTTCCCATACCAAGCGGCCATTGGGTTGGCCATTTAAAATAGGTTGGCAATTTAAAAGGAGGGGCTGCGGTTTGCGGGTTAGCGTACAGCACAAACCCAAATAACCCCCCAACACACACCTAATTCTCTGGGATGATCGCTTCACCCCTCCCCCCACCGCGTGGCTAACAGCGGGGAACATTTCTGTTCAGCCACAGGCAAACAGCCCAGCAGGAACGGGCACCTCTGAATGTCCCCTTAATAAAATCACCCTATTTCAACCAGGTGACCATGAATGATATCACTCTCCTGAGGATAACACAGAGAGATAAGGAACGGATGTTGTTTGAATGCCAGCAAACACCGGGACCATACGCTGCCATGCTTTGTTATGCAATGATTCCAGACTACATGCTACTGGCCTGGCATGGTAAAGTGTCCTACCATGGTGGATGGAATAAGGCTGCCCTCCCCAGAAACCTTTTGCAAAGGCTTTGGGAGTACATCCAGGAGAGCTTTATGGAGATGTCCCTGGAGGAATTCCGTTCCATCCCCAGACACGTTAACAGACTTTTCCAGTAGCTGTACTGGCCGCGAATGCCAGGGCAAATTAATCATTAAACATGCTTGCTTTTAAAACATGTCTAATATTTACAAAGGTACACTCACCAGAGGTCCCTTCTCTGCTTTCAGGGTCTTGGGTGGGTTCGGGGGCTACTGGCTCCAGGTCCAGGGTGAAAAACATATCCTGGCTATTGGAAAAACCGGTTTCTCCGCTTCCTTGCTGTGCGCTATCTTCAATCTCTTCATCATCATCTTCCTCATCCCCAAAACCCGCTTCCGTGTTGCGTGCTTCTCCATTGATGGAGTCAAAGCACAGGATTGGGGTAGTGGTGGCTGCACCCCCTAGCATGGCATGCAGCTCATCATAGAAGTGGCATATTTGGGGATCTGATCCGGAGCGGCCATTTGCCTCTCTGGTTTTCTGGTAGGCTTGCCTTAGCTCCTTAATTTTCACGCGGCACTGCTGTGCGTCCCTGTTATAGCCTCTGTCCTTCATGCCCTTGGAGACTTTTTCAAATGTTTTGGCATTTCGTTTACTGGAACGGAGTTCAGCTAGCACTGATTCGTCTCCCCATATGGCAATGAGATCCCGTACCTCCCGTTCGGTCCATGCTGGAGCTCTTTTGCGATCCTGGGACTCCATCATGGTCACCTCTGCTGATGAGATCTGCACTCATCTGCACCTTGCCATGCTGGCCAAACAGGAAATGAGATTCAAAAGTTCATGGGCCTTTTCCTGTCTACCTGGCCAATGCATCTGAGTTGAAAGCGCTGTCCAGAGCGGTCACAATGGAGCACTCTGGGATAGCTCCCGGAGGCCAATACCATCGAATTCCATCCACACTACCGCAAAATCGACCCAGCAAGGCCGATTTCAGCGCTAATCCCCTCGTCGGAGGTGGAGTTAAGAAATCGATTTAAAGAGCCCTTTAAGTAAAAAAAAAAAAGGGCTTCGTCATGTGGATGGGTCCAGGCTTAAATTG
>NW_020664918.1:0-2824 GCF_002925995.2 Terrapene triunguis
GATTTTATTAACACTATTGAGCTGCTTGTGAATGATTTTGTGACTATATATATTGGTGACTTCTTTCTCTGAATGTCACTGTAGTTGGCAGTGAAAGTTGCTAGATTTGTCACTGGTCACTTTGACACTTATTTTCTTGCTAGGGAAACCAAAAAGTCACTAAATCTAGTGACAAAGTAGCTAAATTGGCCATCACATGTGCTCAGTTAATCTTGAAAAAGAAAAAAGGGTTACGGTAACAACTTCAAGATGACTATCTGCATAGATCTACATGATTCATCCTCCATCCCCATTTCTTTGCAGTCTATGTACTGTATTTTGAAATAGCTGAAAGAACAGAGGGAGTGGATTGGAGCCAAGGCTCCTTATGTACCTTTGGCTCTATATATTCAGTTCCTTAGGATATCGTGTGTGCAGACCCAACAGCCAAAGCTTTCTAAAGGGTTTTGGTGAAGAGGTGAAACAGTAGTTGTATCTCAGGCAAACTGGTTGAGAGAATGGATTTTTAAGCCCTCTTTGTTATCATTTATTCACATCTTAGATTGAATACCTTTCATAGGGAAGTAATAATTTATCACAAAGGCCTTGTCTATATTAATGCTGTAAGACGATGTAAGTTACGCTAGTAAAGTTATGTAAGTTACATAAGTTATGTCAATGCACCTTACATCGACTTAAAGCAGTATCTCCACCATGTTATGTCAACGGGAAATGCTCTCCCATCAACATAGCTTCTGCCTCTCATTGAAAAAATTAATCATGATTAATCGTAGTTTTAATCATACTGTTAAACAATAGAATCCCAATTGAAATGTATTAAATATTTTTGGATATTTTTCTACATTTTCAAATATATTGATTTCAATGACAATACAGAATACAAAGTGTACAGTGCTCACTTATTTTTTTATTACAAATTTTTGCACTGTAAAAATGATAAACAAAAATAGTATTTTTCAATTCACCTCATACAAGTACTGTAGTGCAATCTCTTTATCGTGAAAGTGCAATTTACAATGTAGACTTTTTTGTTATATAACTGCATTCAAAAACAAAACATTGTAAAACTTTAGAGCCTACAAGTCCACTCAGTCCTACTTCTCGTTCAGCCAATCGCTAAGACAAACAAGTTTGTTTACATTTACAGGAGATAACGCTGCCTGCTTCTTATTTACAATGTCACCAGAAAGTGAGAACAGGTGTTCGCATGGCCCTTTTGTAGCTGGCATTACAAGGTATTTACATGCCAGATTTGCTAAACATTCGTATGTTCCTTCATGCTTCGGCCACCATTCCAGAGGACATGTTTCCATTCTGGTGAGGGGTAAAAGTCTGTATCTCGATGACTCGAGTCAAAGGCCAGTTTGAGGCACAGGTGGATGCCAGCATCCACCTCGTTCAGTCAACCTTTCAGGCACTGGGCCTGCTTATAAACTAATAGAAGTCTACCGTGCATAGGATAAAGGTTATTGGAGCAGTGCTCGAATCCACCCAGACCAACCCCTTCTTCCCAGAAGTCCGCTTTCAGATGATGGTTTAATTAATAGTGCTGGTCAAGGCCCAGCCTACCACGATGACTCGTTTCTGCCTCAAACTTCTAGGTGACGTGGCCTCATGAACATAGATAGTGCAGTATGCGAGGCTATGCCTCAGATCCCTTCAAGCTTGGCTGGCCTTTGTGTACCCACCGAGCCACCGCTATTTGGACTCGGTGCTCAGTGTACGTCCTTTGGTCCCAGGAAAAGCTATCATCACACATGAACATCAGGGAACTCAGAGCGGTCACAACAGGAAATGTCACCAGTTTTGTTCCCTATGAGGCCACAGCCCAGGTTCACTCACGAATGCTTTCTTGCTCCCTTGGATGAAACACCTTGTCTACACTTTCCCTCCCATTCCACTTGTGCACAAGGTCCTGCTGAAGATCAAATGGGACAAAGTGTGGGTCATTCTCATAGTCCCAGCTTGGCCCTATAAGCACTGGTTCATCACGCTGTATCATGCTTCATCAGTAGTGACTCCAATACCATTCCCTCCCCTCCTGGACCTGATCTCACAGGACCACAGTTGAATGCTCCACCCAAACCGCCACCTGAAAGCTTGTAAGCTCCTTGGCTGAATCCTGTAGATTTGGCCTGTTCAGAGCAAGTCCGCTAGGTCCTTCTAGATAGCAGAATGCCCTCTACCAGAGCTACATACCTCGCCACGTGGAAGCGTTTTTCCATTTGGACTTCCCAGCAAGGTCTCTCGCTCACATGATCATCTCTGCAGACTGTTCTGGAATATTTGCTACATCTGAAACAGGAAGGTCTGGCAATATCATCAGTTAAGATACACTTAACAGCAATTTCGGCATTCCACCTGCAGGATGGCCCATCAGTTTTCCTGCACAGAATGTCCATCAGTTTCCTCAAGGGCCTAGAAAGACTATATTTACAGATTTGGGAGCCCATTTCTCCAAGGGACCTAAACCTGGTCTTGTCAAAACTCATGGGCCCCCCATTTGAGCCGTTGGTGACCTGCTCCCTGTCATACCTTTCCTGGAAATTGGCCTTTCTGGCGGCTGTTACTTCAGCCAGAAGGGTCTCAAAGGTTCGGGCCCTTACGTCAGAACCCCTGTGCACTGTCTTCTTTAAGGACAAGGTACAGCTATGCCCTCACCCCACATTCTTCCTGACGGTGGTTTCGCAGTTTCACAGTCATCAGGCAATTTTCCTGAGAGTTTTCTTCCCAAAACTGCACGCAAACAGAGAGGAGCAACGCCTCCATACACTGGATGTTAGACATGCCCTAGTGTTCTATATAGGGAGAACAAAACCATTTC
>NW_020664918.1:2834-4150 GCF_002925995.2 Terrapene triunguis
GAGGACAGCGTTATATCGGGGTAGAGGTGTATATGACAAAAATCCCAACGCAACAATAATAAAAAATCACAAAGCTAGCAAAAAGTTGGAATTGAAATCATGGGAGAACACCAGTTGTGCATGCATACATACATACATACTGCCATGTAACATAGAGGAACAGTTCCTCATTGTTCAACAGTTCCTGTTCTACAGGCAGATGCTTATACTTCCCTTTTATATTTTGTTACTTAGAGCAAAAAGTATTTTTCTCCCAAAATGATAATTTTGGAGTTTGATTTTCATATATAAGCTCATCTGCCTCAAACATAGATGGGGAGGAAGGATGTCATAGTCTGTTTTTTGCATCCTTCTTCACGGTAAGAGCAGATTTATAACTTTAGGTGAAGGATTTTTTCTATATAAGTAACTAGGAAATGACTATGACAAATGGAATTACACCAAGTAATTTTCTTTTTATTGATTTGTCAAGCATATTTAGTATTTCCCCTCAATGTGTTACCATTGAAAGCATATTTAAGTAGAAAACTTGGAACATTTCTTATTTATTTTAGGTTTAATGCAGCGTTGTTATCCAGATATTGTTACTGCTGTGAAAACCAAACAGGAAGTCCAAACTGTGCTAAACACAGCTACAGAAACTCTTAAAGTATTGATATCAAGTGGAATTGTTGATAAAAATGAAGGAGCAAAATTACAAAAGGTAATAAAAGCATTTCAGAGTGTTCATGTATATATTAGCTGCTGAAATGTATGCCTTTCCATCATGCCACCATTATAAGTGAATTGTCAGTAATTTGCCTGAGACCTCTACCTCCAAGGCTTTCAGTGTGAGAGGCTTCACCTCTCAGAAGCACAAAATTGGTCTGTTTGGGTGTTGTTTTTTGGTCTAAATAACATGTATAAAAGAGCTTTTAATGTGGAAATGCCAAATATCTAAACAATCATCCAGCAGGATTCTTGCACTTGGGTCTCTGCCTCCTGGTCTGAGTCTGGCAGAACTCCCACAGTTCAAAGAATATTTTATTCCTGACATCAGTATTGGTAGGGTAAATGTGAACCAGTGCTCCCTACTGGCCATTGCATGTCATGCCACATATAGTAGAAATAATTCCAGTAATTTCCTCCTTGGCTGTGGTGAGGGAAGGAGCGCCTGAATTTCTGTGACTTTAGCATTGTGTCAGCTCTTCAGATATCCTTGCTTTATTTTCCCCATTGTCTGGTTGGTTCTGTGGTTGTTTAAACAGTAAGCCCTCCTTTTTCAGTGCTTCAATACAATTTTTATTTGAGGCTCCTGCATTGTATTTGTCCAGCAC
>NW_020664918.1:4160-12288 GCF_002925995.2 Terrapene triunguis
TGGATTTTTGCAGTCTACTTCTCTTGGTAGGTAGCCTATCTAGAGTCGGCCTCCAGTCTACCTCTAGATAGGCTAAGCTTGCCTATAATTGATGGATCTGTTCCAATTGCTATGAGAGACCCCAGTTACAAGTATATCCATGTCTAGAAAGGTGGGCAGAAAATACCAAGTTCCACCCAGAAGTGAGACAGAAGAGAACACCACCAAAAGAAAAGAAGCTGAAGAGATGAGATTTATTCTGCAGAAAACACTATTTTTCTGCAAGCCTCCAATTTCTGCTAGCTACTTAGCAACCTCTGATGGCAAGATGTAATTTCCATATCTTTGAATAACTCTTGGTCTTCAATGACAAGTTGCTGTCAGACTCCTGCGAGGAGTTCTCATCCTTGGTTGCTGCAGGCATTTGTTAGCTAAAACTGGTCTGCAAGCTGAATTAGATTCAGTAGATACTGCCTCTTGTTCCCTGGCCATGGCTTTGGTGATGCGCAGGTTATCATGGCTACAAGGATCCAGCTTCTCCAGAGAAGTCCTCATGAGTTAAGGCACCCTATATAGGCCCAAGAGGAGTTCCAGGAACTGTCCTTACAACAAGGTGGATGTCCCTGCCAGTTGTAGTGACAAACCTGCTTCTCAGCTTGCTCTTGGACTTCTGACCCATGGCTGTGACAACTGGTTCCTGACTCTGGCTCTGATCTTCAGTGCTATTCCTGGCTTCTGACTATCACTCTCTGACCACTAGGCATGACAGTCACTGCTCCGACCAGTAGGTCTGACCACTCAAGCCCCGGTCATGACACCCAACATCCTGAGGTTCTCCGCTTCCCAACCCAGGGCTCTACCTCCGGTGACAGACCTATTATCATCTGTCAAGGAGAAGATCCTACACCCAGCCCTGAATTCCCTTCATCGCACAGCCTGGCTCTTGGATGGATGTTGAGTGTAAAATTACTCTGTTCCTCTCCTGTTCAAGACCACCTAGTTAACAGCATAGGTGCCGACTTCATGGGTGCTCCGGGGCTGGAGCACCCACGGGGAAAAATTGGTGGGTGCTCTGCACCCACCGGCAGCCCTGCATCACCTCACCTCCGCCTCCTCCCCTGAGCATGACGTGTCCCCACTTCTCCTCCCAGCACTTGCTGCCGCAAAACACATGGTGTAACAAGCTCTGGGAGGGAAGGAGGGAGGGGGGGAGGAGCAGGAATGCGGTGCACTCAGGGGAGGAGGCAGGGCCGGGGCGGGGATTTGGGGAAGGAGTTGGAATAGGGGCAGGGACTTTGGGGGCGGGGCAGGAGTGGAGTCGGGGCAGGGCCGGGGGCAGAGGTGAGTCGAGCACTCACTGGTGCCAGCAGAAGTTGGCGCCTATGGTTAATAGTGGGAAGGACTCTGAAACAACCTTACCAGGCAAAATGGACAAGGTTTTCTCACTGGTGTCATCAGAAATCCCTGAACCCTCAGGAAGTCTCAATACTGACAATTCAAGACTACTTGTTAGAACTGAAACACTCTATCCTATCACTGAGCTAAGTAAAAGTACACATGACAGCAAACTCAGCACGTCATCTATGCATAGAGGGTCAATATCTTTTCTCATCCAACAGTCATAACATTTCTAAAGGGCCTAATAAGAATGTTTCCATTTATCAAGGACCCTATCCCTCCATGCAATCTCAACCTGGTTCTCTCAGTGCTCATGGGCCATAGCTTTGAACTGATGGCTAAGAATTCTTTTCCATACTTGTCACTGAAAACATCATTCTTCTTCGAGTGCTTGCTCATATCCATTGCAGTTAGGTGTGCGCGCGCCGCGTGCACGATCGTCGGAAGATTTTTACCCTAGCAACCCTGGTGGGTCGGCTGTGGAGCCCCCTGGAGTGGCGCCGTTATGGCGCTGGATATATACCCCAGCCGACCCAGCGCCCCCTCAGTTCCTTCTTACCGCCCCTGACGGTCGTTGGAACTGTGGAGCGCGGCATAGCTGATCTCCACTCTCCCTAGCTTTCTCATTCTCATTAGTGTAGATAGTTGTATATAGTTGTTACAGTTCTTTAGATAGTTAGTTGTTTAGTTCTTGTTTAGTTGTAAATCGTTAGCGGGGGTTTAGGGGGTTGTCTCCCCCCTTTTCCCCCCGGCGCACAGCCGGGCTCATGCCCAAGACTCCTGGCTTTAAGCCGTGCGCGTCCTGCGGGAAGCACATGCCAACAAGCGACCCGCATAGTTCCTGCTTGAAGTGCCTTGGGGAGGCCCATCCCGCAGATAAGTGCCCTATCTGCAAGGCCTTCAAGCCGAGGACGAGGAAGGAGCGAGATTTCAGGCTCCGACAGCTCCTGATGGAGGCGGCTCTGAGTCCGGACCCTCCTTCGGTGCGCAGCATCCCGGCACCGAGCACTTCGGTGCACAGCGCCCCGGCACCGAGCGCTTCCGTGCGCAGCGCCCCGGCGGCTCCGACCGGTGCGACGGATAAACCACGGCACCGACCGACGTCGGCACCGCGCCCGCCTCAAGGGCCTCGGCGCCGATCGCTGTCTCCGGGCCACAAGAAGGTCCGCAAGACCCAGGACACGGCTGCGCCGAAGACGCCGGCTCCCTCGGTGCCGGGGGTAGAGCCGCGTCCGCCGTTGGACCGCCCACAACAGGCGGCCCCACCGTTGACTCCGGCACCGAGGCCGTCGAGTCCGGTGCGGACTGTTTCCCCACCTAGGCTGGTGGTGGAACCTTGTCTCCCGTCCACCCCGGAGACTTTTGCAACGGCACGGGACCTGATTGCCTTCACCGAACCGGGGCCGTCACATCTCCCGGCACCGGTTGCTCCGCGCCAGCTGCAGTCCAGGGGCAAGCCTGCCCTGCTGCGCCCGCCGTCTCCAGCTCCAGACTTGCGGCACCGTTCGAGGTCCCGGAGCACGTCCCGACGCCGCTCGGAGTCCCGGCGCCAAATGTCACCTCGGCACCGGTCGTACTCGCGGCACCGATCACCTTCGCGACGCCGTTCCAGATCCCGGCACCGTCGCGACGACCGGCACCGCTCGGGCTCGAGGCGGAGCTCCTGGCACCGGTACGAGCGCCGCTCGGGCTCGAGAGGCCGCTCCCGGTACCGGGCCTCCTCAAGATCTTCGTCCCGCTCCAGATTGGGCTCTCGGCACCGAAGAGACTACCGGCACCGATCCCGATCTAGATCTCGGCACCGTTCCCTGGCACCGGGCAGGGACAGATCGCCCTACGACCGGCACCGATCGGCACCGTACCATCCGGTGCCGGCGTCAGTGCGCTCGGCACCGCCGTGGCCATCGAGGTCGGCGTCCCGTTCCTCGGATGCGGAGGCCACCCACCTGCAGGAGACGGTGGAGGACCCTACGCAAGCTCCTGCGCATTGGTCCTTCTGGACGCCGTGGGCCTACCATCAGGCGCAAGGCGCCCCTCCTTCTGCGTCCTGCTCAGCACGCTCCGAGCCCAGGGTCCCGGAGGCCACCATCTCCCGCCCTCCACCAGGTGGTATGGAGGCGCCGGTGCCCACTCCGGTGGAGGCCCTGGTCCCAGGGGCTGCTGATGTTCACCTACAGGAGCACCTGGAGCAGGAACCACTCTTGGACCCCTTGCCACCGGGGGGATCCTCCTCCTCCTCCCCCGATGAGGCTGTAGCGGGCACATCCGCCATGGGTCCGCCTCCTATTGACCTGCGAGCGCACCAGGACCTCTTGCGAAGGGTGGCACGCAATATGGACCTCCAAATGGAGGAGATTGTGGAGGTTCACGACCCCATTGTAAACATCCTTTCAGCGGACGCTCCCTCTCGGGTGGCGTTACCGCTGATCCCGACTATTCAAGCCAATGCCACCACCATCTGGCAAACCCCGGCCTCGATTCCACCCACGGCCAGAGGGGTGGAGCGGAAGTACTTTGTCCCCTCCAAAGACCATGAATACCTCTATACCCACCCCCAGCCGTGCTCACTGGTGGTATCATCGGTGAATGCACGGGAGCGCCATGGCCAGCAGGCCGCTGCGCCCAAGTCGAAGGACGCTAAGCGCTTCGACTTGTTCGGACGCAAGGTCTACTCTGCGGGGGGGCTCCAACTCCGAGCGGCCAACCAACAGGCGCTCCTGAGCCGCTACTCCTTCAACTCCTGGTCCTCGATGGGGAAATTCAAGGAGCTGGTTCCCCAGGAATCGAGGGAGGAGTTTGGGGCTTTGGTAGAGGAGGGTATGCGGGTGGCGCGCACCTCCTTACAAGCCTCACTTGATATTGCGGACTCGGCTGCTAGAACCCTGGCTTCCGGGATAGCCATGCGGCGACTCTCCTGGCTCCAGGTGTCTGGCTTGCCACCGGAGCTGCAGCAGACTCTTCAAGATCTGCCGTTTGAGGGCCAGGGCCTCTTCTCAGAGAAAACGGACGCGAGGCTCCAAAACCTCAAGGACTCGAGGACAATGATGCGCTCCCTGGGGATGCATGTCCCGGGGCCTCAGCGCAGACCCTTCCGGCCGCCGCCGCAGAGATTTTACCCTCCCCCGCCTCGTCCTAGACAGGACTTTGCCAGGCGGCGGGGTCGAGGAGGCAGGCGGAGGTCGACCGGCCCTCAACCTGGTCAAAACCAGGGACAGCCTAGGCCACCTTCAGGGCCTAGGCAAAACTTTTGAAGGTGCGGTCGAGGACGGCACCTCGGCCTGTATCCAGGATCCGACTCCCCCCTTCCGGGATCGCCTCTCCCGCTTCCACCGTGCTTGGTCCCGTATAACCTCGGACCGCTGGGTCCTTCGCACGGTGGAGAGGGGATACGCCCTCCAATTTTCCTCGCCCCCCCCCTCCCACTCCCCCTCCCCGTCCCTCTTCAGGGACCCTTCTCACGAGCAACTCCTTACACAGGAGGTTTTTGGGCTCCTTGCTATGGGGGCCATAGAGGAGGTTCCATCGGAGCTAAGGGGCAGGGGGTTTTACTCCCGCTACTTCCTGATTCCCAAGTCAAAAGGGGGTCTACGGCCCATCTTAGACTTGCGCGGACTCAACAAATTCATAGTAAAGTTGAAGTTCCGCATGGTATCATTGGGGACCATCATCCCTTCACTGGATCCTGGAGACTGGTTCGCCGCCCTCGACATGAAGGACGCTTATTTTCACATAGCGATCTATCCGCCTCACAGGCGCTTCCTGCGATTTGTAGTAAGCACAGTGCACTACCAATTTGCAGTCCTTCCCTTCGGCTTGTCCTCGGCTCCCAGAGTGTTCACAAAGTGTCTGGCAGTCGTCGCGGCCTTCCTTCGTCGACAAGGGATACAGCTGTTCCCATACTTGGACGACTGGCTGGTACGCGGCCACACCAGGGACCAAGTGCAGGCTCATGTCCGCATGGTGACACACACTTTCCACGAGTTGGGCATTCTACTTAACAGAGAAAAGTCCACCCTGGTACCAACTCAGAGGATAGAGTTTATCGGAGCAGTCCTGGACTCCAGACGCGCCCAAGCCATCCTCCCCGACAGCCGCTTTCATACCATCCTAAGCGTCATTCAAGGACTCAGGACTTTTCCAATCACCACCATAAGAACTTGCCTTGCCCTATTGGGCCACATGGCCTCGTGCACCTACGTAACCAGGCACGCCAGGCTACGACTTCGCCCACTGCAGGCTTGGCTGTCATCGGTCTACCGTCCTCATCGAGACGACCTGAATATGGTGGTCACGGTTCCGGCCTCGATCCTGGCCTCCCTCACCTGGTGGACGGATCGTACGGTGGTCTGTGCAGGAGTACCCTTTCACGCCCCACAACCCTCCCTCCACCTAGTCACGGATGCTTCATCTCTAGGATGGGGCGCTCACCTCGGAGAGCACCATACCCAGGGCCTCTGGTCCGTGGCCCAACTAGCCCTCCACATCAACGTCAGAGAGCTGATGGCGGTGCGCCTAGCTTGCCAGGCGTTCCTCAACTTCCTACAGGGCCGTTGCTTGTTGGTTCTCACCGACAACACCACGGCAATGTTCTACATCAACAAGCAAGGCGGAGCCCACTCATCGCTCCTATGTCAAGAGGCCATTCGCCTGTGGGACTTCTGCATCGCCCACTCGATACATCTTACGGCATCCTTCCTTCCTGGAGTCCAGAATACGTTGGCGGACCGTCTCAGCAGGTCCTTCCAGACACACGAGTGGTCAATTCGCCCGGACGTCATCTATTCCGTCTTCCAGAGGTGGGGATTTCCCCAGGTCGACCTCTTCGCCTCTCGGGCCAACAGGAAGTGCCAGGTATTCTGCTCCCTGCACGGACGAGCCCCGGGCTCTCGGTCAGACGCCTTCCTTCTAACATGGAAGGACCACCTGTTCTACGCCTTCCCTCCATTTCCGCTGGTCCACAGGGTACTGCTCAAGATCCGCAGAGATCATGCACGGGTGATTCTAGTCGCCCCCGCTTGGCCGAGGCAGCACTGGTACACCACACTGCTGGAACTTTCAGTACGAACGCCGATCACGCTCCCCTTGAGTCGGGACCTCATCTCCCAGGACCACGGCCGGTTGTGTCACCCCGACCTACAGTCCCTCCACCTCACGGCGTGGATGCTCCATGGTTGAGTCGGACAGAGCGGCAGTGCTCGCAGGCCGTCCAGCAGGTTCTGCTGGGAAGTCGAAAGCCCTCTACGCGGACCACTTATCTAGCCAAGTGGAAGCGGTTCTCCTGTTGGTGTGAGCAACGAGCTACTTCTCCCTTGCAGACACCTATCCCCTGCATACTGGAATACCTCCTGTCCCTAAGACAGCAGGGCTTGGCAACATCCTCAATCAAGGTTCACCTCGCCGCTATTTCCGCTTTCCACCCAGGAGAACTCACGTCCTCGGTCTTCTCTAACCCGATGGTCGTTAGATTCCTCAAGGGCTTAGACCGGCTGTACCCACAGCAACGCCAACCCGTTCCGACGTGGGACCTCAACCTCGTGCTCTCCAGGCTCACAGGGCCTCCGTTTGAACCATTGGCGACCTGCTCACTCCTGTACTTATCCTGGAAGACAGCCTTCCTCGTAGCCATCACCTCAGCACGACGCGTCTCGGAACTCAGGACGCTGACATCCGAGCCCCCTTACACGGTGTTCCACAAGGACAAGGTACAGCTTCGCCCCCACCCTGCCTTTCTTCCAAAAGTGGTCTCACCTTTTCACGTAAATCAGGACATATTCCTCCCAGTCTTCCATCCGAAGCCGCACGCTACTCGTCAAGACCAGCGTTTGCATTCCTTAGACGTTCGCAGGGCCCTGGCTTTCTATATCGACCGTACAAAGCCATTTAGGAAGACGACGCAACTCTTCGTTGCAGTGGCCAACCGGATGAAAGGCTCACCGGTCTCTTCCCAGTGCCTATCATCTTGGATCACGTCCTGTATTCGTGCTTGCTACGACCTGGCCGGTGTACCGACGCCACGCCTCACCGCTCATTCCACGAGAGCCCAAGCCTCCTCGACTGCCTTCCTAGCTCAAGTCCCTATCCAGGACATCTGTAGAGCCGCAGTGTGGTCATCGGTCCACACGTTCGCTACTCACTATGCGCTGGTGCAACAATCCAGAGACGATGCTGCTTTCGGGTCAGCGGTTCTGCACACAGCAACGTGTCACTCCGACCCCGCCTCCTAGGTGGGGGCTTGGGAGTCACCTAACTGGAATGGATATGAGCAAGCACTCGAAGAAGAAAAGACGGTTACTCACCGTTGTAACTGTTGTTCTTCGAGATGTGTTGCTCATATCCATTCCAAACCCGCCCCCCTTCCCCACTGTCGGAGTAGCCGGCAAGAAGGAACTGAGGGGGCGCTGGGTCGGCTGGGGTATATATCCAGCGCCATAACGGCGCCACTCCAGGGGGCTCCACAGCCGACCCACCGGGGTTGCTAGGGTAAAAATCTTCCGACGATCGTGCACGCGGCGCGCGCACACCTAACTGGAATGGATATGAGCAACACATCTCGAAGAACAACAGTTACAACGGTGAGTAACCGTCTTTTCTCGGTAGCAATTATCTCAGCAAGGAGGGTAAGAGAGATGTAAGCACTGATGGCTGATTCTCCCTGTACATTTTTCTACCCAGACAAGATATTGTTAAGAACATACCTCAAGTTTTTATCAAAGGTCAAGGAATTCCATCTGAATCAACAAATCCACTTACC
>NW_020664919.1:0-5515 GCF_002925995.2 Terrapene triunguis
GGAGATTCCACCACCTCCCTAGGGAACCCATTCCAGTGCTTCACCACCCTCCTAGTGACATAGTTTTCCCTAATATCCAATCAATGTTTCACCTTGCCTCCAGAAGCCCAGCTTGTTCAAATTAACCCCTAACTAGGTGGTCTATTTTATTAATTCATGGTGGCTGAACCCACACAATACAGTTGCAATTCGCTTGATCAAAATCTGGGGTACATACACACCTCAAATCCAGGGCAACAACCCGAACAACCTCATCCTTGCCCTGTCATAGGCTCATCAAACTTCCCATAGAGATAAAACTCACTGAACTCCTGTGCCTCCCCCCGACCTGAGTACAAACCAGGAACAGTCTGACTGGGTTCACAGGGCCATTCACCTCTCCCTCACCCTGGTGTGAATCAGACGTTATCCCACTGGAACCCCTTGTTCTGTCTACACCAGTGTGAAGTTGTTGGGAGGAGAATCAGACCATTGGCCTCTACGTGTGTTAGCAGGAAATACACTCACAGAGAGAGAGAGAGATTCTGATCCCTGAGCCGGGTTTCAGCTCAAGACCTCTGTCCTCACACCGTTACCATCTGCCTGACGGTAGCTCAGGCACATTGAATCAGTGGGGCCATTGGCAGCAGTATGAGGAAAGGTGCGTACGATTTTGCAGGGTTGGGAATTGAGATCGCTAGGCTGGGTAGTTTCTCTCTGCTGATCTTCGGCCTATTCCGCCCACCACAACTTTCCCTGTTTCATTCTTGTCTGACGACACAGTAATTGTTTCCATTGATCCCAGGATTAGTTTTAATACCGTAGCAGCTAGAGGCTGCACCCATGACGGGGGCCCTATTGCGTACGGTGTTGTGTTACACATACACAGTGTGAGAGGCAGCTCCTAAGGGAAAGAGCTTCAAGTCTGAATCTAGAAAGCAAACCAAGTCACAATTCTGTCGGTGTTGGGAGCATCTCCATGATTAAGGCCGTGCACTTAACAGAGATTTTCAACTTCCAATGTGTGTGAAAAATACAAATTTTTCTTTCCCCCAAATTACAGCCCTTCCACTTAGAGTGCAGAACACAGCCACCCGGAATGAAAAAAATCAGCTTCTCTAGCCTCAGTTATCTGTGTATCTGAGGGCTGGTCCACACTAACCCCCCAGTTCGAATTAAGATACGCAACTTCAGCTACGTGAATAACATAGCTGAAGTCGAAGTATCTTAGTTCAAACTTAAAGGTACTTACCGCAGGTCCACACGGGGCAGGCAGGCTCCCCCATCGACTCCGCCTACTCCTCTCGCAGAGCAGGATTACCACGTCGAGACGGCGAGCACTTCCGGGATCGATTTATTGCGTCTAGACAAGACGCGATAAATCGATCCCAGAAGATCGATTGCTGGCTGCCGAACCAGCGGGTAAGTATAGACGTACCCTGAGAGCTTGCAGGACTCCCCTCTACACAGCCTTCTGGTTCATCTCCATGACCCTGGAGGACTCCCATCTACACAGTCTCCTGGTTCATCTCTGATGCTGGAGGACTCCCATTTGCAGTTTCCTGGCTCCTCATCTCTATGACCCCTGACGCTTCCCCCCCGCCCTTTTCCATATGCTCTGCGGTTATTAAAGCTCCTTCTCGGCTCCTGTTAACTCCTACCTACCAATGCAGCGTTAACAACTATTCTTCATCTTTCTTCCCTTTTAATTTCCCAGCTGCCCTTGTTGAGGGCAGAGTCCTGGGATTTGCTGCCCCACTTAGCGGGGTCACCCCAGCACCCACAGGGACCTCACCAGCTTGTCGCTGTGATGAGACCGTGGGATTTACTGTGAGGTGTTGCCAGTGGTGCAGAATTCACTTCTTACCCATGTGCTGCACCACCTAAAGGGGGGGGGGGCACGTGACATGCCCAAGTAACCCCCCCATGTGACTCCTCCCTGCCCTGCCCCCAGCCCCAGGCTCTCCCCCCACCCCTCCCCAGGATCCATCCCACATTACCTGGGGGGAGGGGGTGGGCCGTGTGCTCCTCCCGCTGCGCCGGAGACTTCTGAGCCGCAGGAACCGTAGCGCTGCTGTACTGCCCCCTAGCCCCGCTCCCAGCCCCGCCAGCCGCTGCGTTTCCTCTCTGGGCTGCAGCCTGCCGGAGGACAGGGCTGGGCGGGGGGCAGTACAGCGGCGCTGGAGGAGTTGCTGGCGCGGGGTCTAGGGTGACCAGACAGCAAGTGTGAAAAATCGGGACAGGGGATGGGGGGGGGGGGGAATAGAATCCTGTATAAGAAAAAGACCCAAAAATCGGGACTGTCCCTATAAAATCAGGGCATCTGGTCACCCTAGTGGGGTCGCCCAGCGCCCCACGTTCTGCTCCTCCTGTGTCTTTCCGGGTACGGGGCACGGCTATAAATCTCTTACTGGTACGGCACCGCGGCCCGCCCCACGGCGTGTTCCTGTCCAGCCCGTGGGCTCTGGGGTGCTGGTGGGACCCTGGACACCGGGGAGTCCCCAGCTGAGCTCTGAAGTGTGGCACTCTGCCCTGGGACTAGGGGGGTTTCTCTCCCACCTTGTAGGGTCCTAGTGTAGACAAGACACTGTCGCTGGGACGGACCCGACCCAGGACCCCAAAGCCACCCAGGACCCCAAAGCCACCCACGCCCTATTTTGGGGACCACGGCAGGTGGCTCCTCCTCACCCCATTTGTGGGAACTCTGAGCCCCCCACCCCCGCCCCTCCTGGGGGTCCCCCCCGTGCCGCTATCTGGCAGCGCCTCCTCCTTTCTGCCCCTCACCCCGGAGCCTGCCCCGTGCCCCCCTCCGCTCCCTTTTTTACCCCCCCCCGGGACACGCTTTGGCCCCAGCATAACCCCCCCCCCGGGCATTGCAGGGAGCTGATGTGGGGGCGGGGGGGCGTCAGCTGCTGCTACTGAGGCTGCTCCGGAGTCCGTGCAAAGTAGCCAATCCGGAGGAGAACCGGATTGTGTCTGTTCCCACGTGAGTCAGATCAGCTGCTTCCTCCTCCGCCCCCCGTGCGAGTAGCCGGCCCCGCCCCACCGCACCCGGCTGGGAGGGGAGCGGGGACCCCACTGCACCCCCCGGGTCTGGGGGGGGGGACCCCAGGAGCTGCCGGAGGAGCAGAGGTGAGGCTGGGAGGGGCCCGTGGGGGTGGGGCAGCTGGGGGGGGCAGGATTGGAGTATCCCATCAGATCGGGAGGCAGAACTGATGGGGTGGGGGGGTGAGGATTGATTTGAGGGTTGGGGTCAGATAAATGTCGGGGGGGGCTGGGCAGATGTGGGGGGATTGGGGGAGGAGCAGATGTGGGGGGGTTGGGGGAGGGGTAGGATTGGGGCTTCCCATCAGATCTGGAGGCAGAACTGATGGGGGGGCTGAGGATTGATTTGGGGGTTGGGGCCAGATAAATGTCAGGGGGGGGCTGGGCAGATGGGGGGGGGAACTTGTGCAGAGAGACAAAAATCACTTTACTCACTACACGTGGGTGAGGGGCAGCTAATTCCCACCCACCCACTGGGGGGTCAGACACCAAACCCTCAACAGAATCTAAAAACCTCACATGATTTGGGGGATCATTTTCCTGAGTTTTGGCGGCTGACTCGGGAGTTTTGACCCGTCCAGGTTGGTACATTTCCCCCCCAGACTCGGGGGCCGTGACTCTCCCAGGGGCTCCCGGCTCTCAGCAAACAGCAGGTGTTGGTGCCAGGAAGGGGAAGCGCCTGGTGGGTGCTGCAGACGGGGGCTCAGGGAAGCCGGATTTACCCTGTGCAGGGAACCCGGGAGAAGTCTCCAGGGTGAAGCTACACGTGCTCCGACGCTCTGGTGCATTTCACACAACCTGTCCCGCTAGACTGTGGGCGCAATTTCTGTCTGTCCCAACTCACCCAGTGCTGGGAGGGGTCGGCCACACACGTGTCCTGCCCTCAGTGCAGACAGGCTGCGCCACAGAGAAACCTCAGGCTGGCCAGAGAGCTGGCAACTTCCAGGGGAGCGCCAGCTCCACTGTCGGTAAAATTGAGACGCCCCTTCTGTTTACAGGACGACATTTCTTAGTGCTTGAACCTCTGCACCCATCCTTGGCTTGCCTTGAAATCCGCTGTGCCTCCTGGGGGCCAGGGCTGGGGCCGTGACCACATTAGGGGTCATTTGACAAAGGGGTTCCTAAAATATGGCCCCTCCCCAGAAAAGTTTTTCTGAAAGTTGAGGGATTATCTGACAGATTTTTGCACGCACCTGGGGAATCCAGTCATGGCTCTGATCAGACCCCAGAGGGTCTCGCTGGCATTCGTCCCCACTAGTGCCTGATCCCCATTAGCTCTTAGGAGAAACAATATTAAAAATGTTCTATTCTATAAAGGGTTAAGCTCTCCAGAGCGGCTGGAGCCTAACAGGGCCGATCTTAGGGTTTATGGGGCCCTGCGCAGTATTATTGCGACAGCAGCGCGGGGGGAGGGAGGAGGGACGAGGCAGCAAAGGACAGCGAGACACGTGACCCGCTTCACGGTGGCGGAGAGTCACAGTTCCCCACAGAGACCCCGGACCCTCTCCCTCACGCAGAATGGACACGCAGAAGGTACCTAATTAAAAGCACTAAACTTGGGAATAAAAAAATGTCAGTCACAGGTATTTTGATCTGCCCTGAAGTTTGTCAGACATTTATTTGCAAAAACTTTGTAGTAAGGGCGAGGCAGCTGTCCTGCTGAATGCAACGTTAAATATTCTGGAATACGGGATGCAGCTCTTCTCTGTTTTGCATTTTCTAAATCAGTATTTCTAAGCTGATTTTATATTTTAAATGTACTCTTAAGCCTTCAGAAAGTCATCATTCCAGATTACTACCTATTTAACTCCCTGAAACAAAGGCATTATTTTAAATGAATCAGTCACAGAGGTTTAGTGTGTTCATAGCAATGTTCATTGCTTTTAGAAAAAGGGACACTCATTTACTGTGTGTGATCTCCATGACAATAGACAGGTTTATGAAATTTCACCAACTTTAACAAATATGTTTCCAAAGATTTTAAGCCTAACAAAGGATTTTCTATCTTCCTAAGGTGCTGATCTTGCTGGAGGGTTCTCTTAAAACGAGTTCATCAGAGAGTCAGAAGTAGAAGAATCCCATGCACTGCTATCGGTCTATAAAACCCTGACGGGTGTGGAGAAAGTGACTAGGGAAGTGTTATTTACCCCTTCACATAACACAAGAACTAGGAGTCACCCAACAAAATAAATAGGCGGCAGGTTGAAAACAAGCGAAAGGAAGTATTTCTTCACACAATGCACAGTCAACCCATGGAACTTCTCGTGAAGGCCAACAGTATAACTTGGTCTAAAACAGAATAAGATAATTTCATGGAGGATAGATCCATCAGTGGCTATGAGCCAAGATGCTCAGGGATACAACCATACTCTCTGGGTGTCCCTAAACCTCTAATAGCCAAAAGCATCTGACGCGGGCCACTGTCAGAAGACAGGAGACTGGGCTAGCTGGACCATTGGTCTGACCCAGTGTGGCTGTTCTTCTGCTCTTC
>NW_020664920.1:0-16691 GCF_002925995.2 Terrapene triunguis
GGCACTCAGCCAGGGCAGCACGTTCCGTGCCAGGGCCTGTGGGGCTGGTCTCCGAGCTCCCCGCGCGCTGGGGGGTCCCGCTGGGAATGAGGTGCTGGGAGCTGAGCGCAGCACCCCAGGGCTCTCCCCAGCCCTGGGGAGCAGGACTGACCCTGACGCCCCAGCGTCTGCAGCCCTCCCTGGGGTCCCTGGGCTGTTCCGGCTCCCCCAAGTGCCCCCACCTCCCGAGACTGTCCAGAGACCGGGACCGCCCAGAAAGTGCCTCCTCTTAGCTAGGGTTACCATATTTAAAAAATAAAAAAAAGGACACTCCACAGGCCCTGGCCCTGCCCCTTTCCCAATCCCGGCCCTGCCCTAACTCCGCCCCCTCCCCTGAGCACCCCGCATTCCCCCGCCTCCCTCCCAGCCACGCGAAAAGAGCTGCCCGAGCGCTCCCGCCTTCACGGTTTGCCGGGCAGCCCCCAGACCCTGCGCCCCCGGCCGGCGCTTCCCCAGCGCAGCTGGAGCCTGGGAGGGGAAGTGCCCGGCCGGGGGCGCAGGGCCCGGAGGCATGGGGGCTGCCTGAAGCCGGTAGCGCTTGGGCAGCTCGGCTCTTACAGAGCCCAGGAGACAGGGAGCACAGCAGCCCCCGGCGCCCGCTCTAAGGTAAGCCAGGGAGTATTTTTCCCGGACATGTTCGGCTTTTTGGAAATTCCCCCCGGATGGGGGTTTGATTACCAAAAAGCCAGACATGTCTGGGAAAAACCGGACGTATGGTAACCCTATCTTCGCGGCCCCGCTTCTCTCGCGTGTGTCCTCCGCCAGTGACAGCGTGCGGGGCGGCTGGGTGAGCTGTGCAGGAGATGGGGCAGCATCTGGGGCACAGCACTGGGCTCGGCATGTGCAAGGCACGAGGGGTCTCACCCCTTCCTGTGAGGTGCTGGCGCTCTCAGAGAGGGGAGACCAGGCCAAGTCTGGCAACCCCGCACTGCCTGGGGCCAGCCCTTCATCCAGAGGGTGGGGAAGGTGTCTGTACCGGGCCCATGTGAGGAGCTTCAGGGCAGGGGGTGCAGTTTGAGGCCGGTTACCTGGACACTTTTCCATTAAGAGCTTGAAAAGAAAATCTTCTTCCCTGGCTTCTCCTCCCGCCCCCTCTCAGCCCCCAGCACTGGGGCACGCGGGCAGGGAGGAAAGACCAGCTAAGGGCATTTAGGCTCTCATTAAATCTCTGCCAGAGGCTCCCCATAGCTGGGGCAGCCAGCCTGGGCGGGTGCCTCGCTGGGTGGATTTGTTGCCTGCAGCCACAGCCCTTGGACTCAAGAGACTTTAGGGCCAGATGGGCCAATTGTGATCATCTTGTCTGATCTCCTACACATGGCAGGCCACAGAACCTCACCCACCCACCCCTGTGGTAGGCCCAGAGCCTCCGGCTGAGTCACTGACGGCCTCAAATCATGGTTTAAAGAGTTCACGTGACAGAGACTCCACCATTCACACTAGTTCAAACCAGCGAGTGACCTGGGCCCCAGGCTGCAGAGGGAGGCGAAACCCCCCCCCTCCCCAGGGTCTCTGCCAACCTGACCCGGGGAAATTCCTTCCCCGCCCTAAATCTGGGGATCAGTTAGTAAGTAGCATTTTCATTACTTATTTTTTGGTAGCATTATTCAGAATCTTTTCATTTTTTCATTGTTACTCATTTGATACTGTGTAGTGCCTTTTGCACGCATCAAAGACCTCCTCAGGATTGCAAACCAGGGCCAAAATTTTCAAATTATTTTGCCTAACTTGAGACAACTAGACCCATATTGGTTGAAACTAGAGTAAAGAACAGAATTACCAGACACCTAGATGAACACAATCTGTTGGGGAAGAGTCAACACTGCTTTTGTAAAGGGAAAGCACGTCTCATCAATCTTTATTAAAAAGAACAGGAGTACTTGTGGCACCTTAGAGACTAACAAATGTATTTGAGCATAAGCTTTCAAATTTGTTAGTTTCTAAGGTGCCACAAATACTCCTGTTCTTTTTGCGGATACAGACTAACACGGCTGCTACTCTGAAACCAATCTTTATTAGAATTCTGAGGACAAGGGGGATCCAGTGGATAGTGTAACTTGGACTTTCAGAAAGCCTTTGACACGGTCTCTCACCAAAGGCTCTTAGGCAGAGTAAGCTGTCATGAAATAAGAGGGAAGGTTCTCTCATGGATCAGTAACCAGTTAAAAGAAAACAAAGGTGTCACGGACTCACAGATCGTGCCCACTCTTGGCCCCGTGCAGTCCGTGGGGGGTGCCCCTTTCAGTGAGACAGCCCTTCTTGGGGGTCCACTCTCTCCCGGGGTCAGGCCTCTCCACCTCCTGGAGCCGCACCTCTCTGAGCCTCAGCACGTCTGTCTCTGCCATGGGCCCCCTCAGGGAGTCCACTCGCTCTGGACCCCCCGGGCCTCCACCCCCGAAGGGGTTGATGCCACCCTGTTCTCTAGACCGGAGTGACTCTCAGCCAGCATAAAACAGGAGGGTTTATTGAGAGTTGAACACAGCACAGGAAACTCTCCGGGCCTCAGGCCTGGCCTCCCTCAGCACAGCACATCCAAGTCTCTCCCTGCATCCAGGTGGGCTCTGCCTGCCTCCTCCCTCCAGCCCCGAGCCCCCCTGCTTCCCAGCTGGGCATCTGATATCACCGGGCCTCAAGCCCCGCCTCTGTCCATTGTCTTCTCTCCAGGTAAACAGGGTTGTAAACAGGGTGGCCTGGGCCTCCTCTCCTCTCAGCCCTCCTCTCGCCCCTCTGGCTGGAACCGGCTGGTTAGGTCACTGGGGTCCTCTCTTTGCAGCCCATTGTCCTCCCACTGGCCAGAACCAGCTGCGACTCCTAAGCTGGGTCACCAGGTCACCATTTGCTGGGGTGTCCGTCCTCCAGGCCATCGGCTGGGGTCCCAAGTTCCCTCTCCGGTCCTCTGTAACAACAAACTCCCTCTCCCCTCACCTCGTTAAACCAGTAACACCCGGGACACTGAGTCCCACTCCCTCTGCATGCAAACCACGAAAAAAAGAAAAAATCCCTCACTTTGTCACAAAAGGGTAGAAATAAGTGGTCAGGTTTCAGAATGGAGGGATCTATACTGGATCCAGGGCTGTTCAACATATTCATAAATGGTCTGGGAAAAAGGGTAAACAATGAGGTGGCAAAATTTGCAGAAGATATAAAATTACTCAAGACAGTTAAATCCAAAGCTGATTGCAAAGAGTTATAAAGGGATCTCACAAAACTAGGTGACTGGGTGTAACGATGCTGGTTCTGGCGGGACCCAACTGAGAGTTCCAATTCAGGACAAATTGCTTAAAACAGGGCAGTTACAGCCCAAGGCTGGGGTTTTTCCACCCCTAAGGCAAACCAAACCAGCCAGACTAAGAGGACTTCGGTCTCACCCCACTGGCTAACCGCAAGTCTCACAAGCAATCCCCCTAGACACTCCAGTTTCCCAGTATCACCACCAGTGCCACTCGTTATGGGGACAAATGGTTATGAAAACCAATACCCCAATAAAAGAAAAAAGGTTCTCTCGATCCCAAAGGACCAAGCCCCAGACCCAGGTCAGTATACAAATCAGATCTTACCCACAAATCACGCTGTTGCCAATCCTTTAGAATCTAAAATCTACAGGTTTATTCATAAAAGGAAAAAGATAGAGATGAGAGCTAGAATTGGTTAAATGGGATCAATTACATACAGTAATGGCAAAGTTCTTGGTTCAGGCTTGTAGCAGTGATGGAATAAACTGCAGGTTCAAATCAAGTCTCTGGAACATCCCCAGCTGGGATGGGTCCTCAGTCCTTTTTTCAGAGCTTCAGTTTGTAGCAAAGTCCCTCCAGAGGTAAGAAGCAGGATTGAAGACAAGATGGAGATGTTTCAGAGTAGCAGCCGTGTTAGTCTGTATCCGCAGAAAGAGCAGGAGTACTTGTGGCACCTTAGAGACTAACAAATTTATTTGAGCGTAAGATTTTGTGGGCTACAGCCCACTTCTTCGGATGCATAGAATGGAACATATATTGAGGAGATATATATACACATACAGAGAGCATGAAAAGGTGGGAGTTGTCTTACCAACTCTGAGAGGCCAATTAAGTAAGAGAAAAATTTTTTTTTGAAATGATAATCAAGATAGCCCAGTACAGACAATTTTATAAGAAGTATGAGAATACTTACAAGGGGAGATAGATTCAATGTTTGTAATGGCTCAGCCATTCCCAGTCTCTATTCAAGCCTAAGTTGATTGTATCTAGTTTGCATATCAATTTCAGCTCAGCAGTTTCTCGTTGGAGTCTGTTTTTGAAGCTTTTCTGTTGCAAAATTGCCACCCGCAGGTCTGTCATTGAATGACCAGACAGGTTAAAGTGTTCTTCGACTGGTTTTTGAATGTTATGATTCCTGATGTCAGATTTGTGTCCATTAATAATTTTGCGTAGATGGAGATGAGGCATCAGCCTTTTATAGTCTTTTCCAGGTGTAAGAACACCTCTTTGTTCTCACTGTGGAAAATTACAGCAAAATGGAGTCTGGAGTCACATGGGCAAGTCCCTGCATACTTTGCTGAGTTACAAGGCGTATCTGCCTTCTCTCAATGGGTCAATTGTATAACTGATCAGCCAACCATAACCTGTCCATAGACCCCTTACACGACAACCTTTATACAATATTTGCTGCAAATATATAACAGTGGTCGCAACAGTGATCTATACAGTTACAGATTATGTCAATAACGTCACACTGGGCAACCAATTGGCAGATGAAATTTAATGTTGATACATGCAAAGTAATGCATATTGGAAAACATAATCCCAACTATGCAGATAAAATGATGGGGGCTAAATAGCTGTTACCACTCAAGAAAGATCTTGGAGTCATTGTGGAGAGTTCTCTGAAAACATCCACTCAATGTGCCGCGGCAGTCAAAAAAGCAAACAGAATGTTAGGAACCATTAGGAAAGGGATAGATAATAAGACACACAATATCATTGTGCAACTATATATTTCCATGGTACGCCCACACCTTGAATACTGCGTGCAGTTGTGGTCACCACATCTCAAAAAAGGTTTATTAGAATTTTAAAAGGTACAGAGAAGGGCAACAAAAATGATTAAGGTATGGAACAGCTTCCATGTGCAGAAAGATTAAAAAGACTGGGACTTTTCAGCTTGGAAAAGAGACAACTAAGGAGAGATATGACAGAGGTCTAGAAAATCGTGAATGATGTGGAAGTGAATAAGGAAGCGTTATTTACTCCTTTACATAATAAAAAAAAAAACGGGTCACCCAATGAAATTAATAGGCAGCAGGTTTAAAACAAAAGGAAGTACTTCATACAATGGACAGTCAACCTGTGGAACTAATTTCCAGGGAATGTTGCGAAGGGCAAAACTATAACAGGATTCCAAAAAGAATTAGATTAGTTCATGGAGGATAGGTCCATCAATGGCTATTAGCCAAGATGATCAGGGACAACCATATACTCTGGGTGTCCCTTGTCTCTGATTGCCAGAAGCTGGGAACGAACAACAGGGGATGGACCCTGGGCATGTGGGTGAGACCCACCAGCCAGACAGCTGCGAAAGTATTCTTTGCAGCAACTCAGAGCCCTCCCACCCTGTGTCACATCACCGGCCGCTGGGAGTATTTGCTGCTAGCGGTCGCAGGTCGGCTCCATGCCATCGTCGGCAGCCCCATCACACCATCCCCTCCATAAACTGATCACACTCAGGCTGGAAGCCAGTTCGGGGTTTTGCCCCCACTGCTCCCCTTGGGCGGCTGCTCCAGAACTTCACTCCTCTGATGGTGAGAAACCTTCATCTAAATTCAAGTCTAAACCTGTTGATGGCCAGTTTCTAGCCACATGTTCTTGTGTCCACATGGGCGCTTAGCTTCAATAACTCCTCTCCCAGCCTGGTGTTTCTCTCTGGGATGGATTTAGAGAGAGCGATCGATCTCCCCTCGGCCTGCGTCTGGTCAGGCTAAACAAGCCGAGTTCGATGAGTCTCCTCTCGTAAGGCAGGTTCTCCGTTCCTCCGATCAGCCTCGTCGCCCTTCTCTGCACCTCTTCCAGTCTGAATTCATCTTTCTTACCCGCGGCAGAGCAGCCCTGCTCGCGTGTTCCAGCCGAGGGCTCACCAGTGCCTGGTTTAATGATACTAGCACGTCCCCGTCTCTCCGGGAAATCCCCCGCCTGACGCACTCTAGGACTGCGTTAGCCTTTATCACGGCCGCATCACACTGGCGGCTCATAGTCCCCCCGTGATGGACACATACACCCAGGTCTCTCCTCCTCCATTGCTTCCAGCGGAGACGTCCCCAGCTTAGAGCAGGGATTGTGGTTAGTCCCCAAGTGTGTGACCTGGCACCTTGGCTGGGTCTCTCTGCTCTTCACCCTCGGACTGGGCCTGCTTGGCACTGGGCTGGGGGAGCAGGTGGTGCTGGAGATGAGTGTGCGCTGGGGCAGTTACCTGCCCGTGCCCAGCGTGGTGCTGTGAGCACGGCTGACAGGAGGAGTGACCTGGTGTACATGTGGGCCCTGCCCTAGGCTCTCTCACACTCACCGGGGGCTGGTTCTCCTCCACTTCCTGCCCCAGGAGTCTGTGCCACCGTTAAACAGACGCTGTCGCTCACTCGCCATGCTGGCAATTGGGAAGGCTGCAGAGGGCGAGGAGGGGGAGCAGGGCAGTGTGACTTACCTCTGCCTTCTCTTGTGCAGCTGGCTGCAGGCGGGATGGCAGCACTGTGGAGGTCGTACCAGCGGCTCATGGCCCAGCACCCCTGGAAAGTGCAGATCCTCACAGCTGGTAAGAGCCTCTGGCCGTTCCTTGGAGTGTCTCTGCCCGGGGGGTTTACTTTCTCGGAGGCTGAGCACGGGGCAGGCCCCGGGCCCGGGAACTGCAGGGTGGAGTGAGGCAAAGGTGCATGGAGTGAACTGGGTCTCACGCTCTGGAACTGCCCGCGCTCGGGTCTGTGGACAGAGAATGCTGCGCCTCGGGGCTGGGGAGGTGGGCAGCTAGCCGTAGCCAGGGGCACGGGCAGGCAAGAGCCCTACCTAGACAGGGCTGGCCCAGCTCCTCCCCTTGATGCCCTGGTATTACACACACGCACACCCACAGTTCCTGGCTGAACATGCAGAGTTGCTGCTTCGGGGCCTAGAGCAAAGCTGGTGCATGGCCAGGAGCAGGCATTTGGGACCTCCCCTCTCCAGCAAGCGAGCCAGTGCCTCCCCCCTTCCCCCCTGTCTCTCCTCTATTTGGGGCTGCTGGGGAAGGTGCTAATTCCAGGTCTGACACGTGATCCAGCCCCAGGAGGGGCTGCAGAGTGCATGGCTCATACACACATTGCTGTGGGTGTGGACGTGGGGCTGGGGCGCTGGCAGTGCCGGGCTGGAGGCCGTGCTGGGGTGTGGGTTGGAGCCCCGCCCTTGTTGGAGCGCTGGGTGTGCCGTGCCTGGCCGAGCGCTGGGGTGGGGATGTGTGCGTGTGTCTGTGGGGAGGTGTTGCTGTGGGTGTGGACGTGGGGCTGGGGCACTAGCAGTGCCGGGCCGGAGGCTGCGCTGGGGTGTGGGTTGGAGCCCCGCCCTTGTTGGAGCGCTGGGTGTGCCGTGCCTGGCCGAGCTCTGGGGTGGGGATGTGTGCGTGTGTCTGTGGGGGGGTGTTGCTGTGGGTGCAGACGTGGGGCTGGGGCGCTGGCAGTGCCGGGCTGGAGGCTGCGCTGGGGTGTGGGTTGGAGCCCCGCCCTTGTTGGAGTGCTGGGTGTGCCATGCCTGGCCGAGCTCTGGGGTGGGGAGGTTGCACGCGAGAGGCGCCCCAGCTGCATGTGCCGGGGCTGCCGGCCCGTCAGTGAGTCGGGCAGGGAGTCACCTTCCGGTGGGTGCTTGGCTCTGGTACGAGCCCCGATGCCCTGTCGGAGTCGCATTCCCCCTCCCCTGCTTGAGTGGCGGGTGCGGGGTGCTGAGGTGGGCAGCAGCTTTGGCCAGTCGAAGCTGTTCCCCCCCTGCCAGCCCCGCACCCCACTGTTCCTCCCCCAGGCGCCCCAGGCCAGGCCTGAGCTGTCACCTGCAGCCAGGAGAGGGCAGCACACACTCAGGTTTAGGCGCTGTCCGGGGCTGAGCTTGCGTCTAAAGGGGTCTCTGGCATCTAAGGGGGTCTCTGCTTCCGTCTGGGACAGACCAGTCGTTTCCTGGCTCTCCCCCGCCCCTCCGCTGGGCTGAGGCTGCAGCTGTCTCCAGGGGTCACTCCTGTCCTGCAGCTCCCCAGGAGTGTGCGCAGGGCTGGCTCGGACTCTGTCCGGGGCAGGCTGGATGGACTGTTCTGAGCTAGGCCCAAGACAGCCTGGCTAGGCTGGGCACTGTCCCGCCCGGAGATCTGCCAGGCTGGTTCCTGGAGCTCTCTGCTCCCCTTTATGCAGCATTGTGCCCTCAACTTGGCTCTGGGTCTGTGCCCGCTGGGGAGAGAAGCCCTGGCCCTTTTCACCAGCTCTCCTGCTGCTCCTTGGTGTGCCCCGAGCAGGGTCCAGGCGGGCAGCCTCTGCAGAGAAATCGGCTCCTGCCCAGAGCTGCAGCCCTGCAAGGGGTTGGCCCTGGGTCCCCAGTCCCTGCCACGTCTGGGGGCAGGGACCCTGAGTGAGTGTGAGGAGCTGGAGGATGATAAGGGCCAGGCTCCAGGAGCCCCAAGTGGGCTAGCGGAGGGGCAGCCTGGTGCTGGGGGGGCAGGGACCCACCCTGGCAGCTGGCTCGGAGCAGGGTGAGCACCAGGGGGCTCCGGCAGGGAGCAGAGTGAGGCTGTGGGGCTGGGACAAGCTTGGGCATTACTGGCACCAGCGCAGGGTTCCCTGGCTACCCTGGATTAAGCCGTCTGGGGCATCAGGGGGGCGTCTTTCTGCCACTCTGCGACGGCCGGCAGGGCCAGAGAGCGGACTTGGAACCAGCCTGCCCCTTCTTACCCAGTCAGCACAGCCGCTCCGATTCCTGCCCCCAGCCACTCCCCTGCTGCCGAGGGTCGCAGCCTGGTGCCCCGCTGGTCACTCAGTGGGCCGACCTCGCACATACCGGGCAGGACCGTAACCTCTCAGCCGACCCCTCCTCCCCACCCGGTGCGCGGGAGGCCACGGGGGCGCGGTGGTTCATGCGTAAGAAGATCAGTCCCTGCTTTAGTGCAGATCTTGGCAGCTTCCTGAGCAGTGCCGGACCCGCTGGTGTGGTGAGCGGGACGCTCTGTGGGCTGTTGCCTGTTTGTTGGAGCGGGTGGGTGTGTGGCAGGGGGTTGGGTCTGCTGGATGCCCAGGCTGGAGTGGGTTTTCCGCCCCCTGGACTCGAGACTAAGGTGTGATGTGGTCTGTGTGTGGAGGCAGCGGCCAGGCGCTGGCTCTGGCCCCGTGGGATGAACTGGACAAGCACAGGCTGGGGAGCTTACCCAGGAGACGTCTGGGGGTGGTTTTGTACCTACGTGGGGAGAGGGCCCTGCAGCCCGCAGGCAGAGGAAGAACAAGAGCTGGAGCAGTGGCTCGCAATCGTTCCAGACGTCTGTGCCCCCCTCACCAGGCTGGTTCGTCTCGCGTACCCCACGTTTCACCTCCCTCACAAAACCAGACATAAAAATCCAGGAGTGTCCCAGCCACATCGTTCCTGACAGATTACCGACGTTCTCAGTGTCACCACTGAGTTATAAACCATGTGGAACAGAACGCTTGTACTTATGGGGCGGTCTATAGTGTACATACAGCAGTAGGAGCGAGTCACGGGCTGTAGGAAATTTTAGTTTGGGCTGACTTCGCTAGTCAGTTTTTATGTAGCCTGTTGTAAGACTAGGGCAATACCTGAAGGAGTTCAGGGACCCGCTGGTGACCCCGGGGTGCACGTCCCCCCGCAGTGCGCAGCACAGAGCTAGAGAACTCCAGACGGGAAATAAGGCACAGAGGTCTCACCGTGAGGGCAATTCAGCACTCGGGGTCTTTACCTCCGGCCTGGCTGGCTCTGCCTCGCGCTCAGCTCTGGCTCGCCAGCAGGGCTGGGCTGGACCCAGGGCCACTGTGGGAGGCTCCCTGGCCTGGGCCATGCAGGAGAGCAGGCGAGCCGGTCACAACTGCCCCTTACGGCCTTCAGATGTACAACTGCCCCCTGCTGAGGCTGAATTGGCAGCGACCCTGGAGGGCGAAAGGCTCCCTCCCGTCTCCTAGGCCACGGAGCCAGTGGGAGCCTGGGGCTCAGAGCGCCAGGGGGCAGGGGCCAACCACGAAACCTGGGAGAGCAGCAGCTGCCCCCTGGGGCAGGCTCCTCAGTGTTACTGGAGTGGCCGGGACCTGCTCTGGGCACTGCACCCCTCTCACTGGCCCGAGGCCCAAGAGACAGACAGACGGACAGCTGGACAGTGTCTCTGCACACCACCAGCCCGGCCGCTGGTTCTTTGGAGGCCTCGTGGCAAAGGAGGAGGCATGTGAATGGGGGGCAGGGCGGGGCCTGGACCCCCCCCCACGTGGGGGGCAGCCGGGGGGAGCACCGAAAGCCTGTTAGAAATGTAACGGGTGGGCAGTGGAGCCGGCCCCAGCAAGGGGCTAGGCTGGGTGGGGACGGGCTGTGCCGGGCCGTGGCGGTGATGTCTGAGGCGTTGGGGAGGAGGGATCCTGATGCACTCAGAGTGCCGGGCTAGGACCGCGATCTTCCAGCAGCACCCTGACTGCTCTGCTCACCCGCCCCAGCCAGGGCTCGTGGGGGGTTCCTGGTGTGAGGTTGGGGTCCTGCGTTTTCCCAAATCTTTTCCATTCCCAGGAGGAGAGTTGGGGGCGGGAGTGGTGGCTGTGGTGCCTGAGCTGTGCCCCACAGGTTTTTGTTGTGCCCGGCGGGGGGTCTTTGTGCATTTCCTGCTCTCGTGTCTGGGCTTGTAGCCTCCCAGCTCCAGGAGGGTTCGGGCCAGAGCCTGGCTGGACAGCATCATCATCCCTCCCTCCCCTCCCGACACCAGTTATTGGCAGGGCACATTCGCTGGGGGATCTGGGCTGCTCTGCTGACGGGAGCCATGTTAGCACAGAGATAGGGTCTGCTCCCGCTCCAGCCGTTCCAGCTCGGGGGTCTCCGGCGCCCGTCCAGGGCAGGGGGCTGGCTCCCTTGGCTTTCACCTGCCTTGGGCAAGGCTGATGGCCAGGTGCCAGGCTTTGGGGCAGCGCAGGCTCCTGCTCTCGCTGCTCGGCGGACAAGGTGCGCAGCAGGGGTAAGTCTGGCGGGGAGCGGGACCAGGGGCGTGCCTGGGGGCGGGCGCTGCAAGGCATCACAGTGCCAGCGGTGGAGGTGGTGCTGCAGCCCAGCTGCTCTCTGGCTAGAGGGACCCAACGCTTGGACCCTGCAGACATTTCCAGTGTGCTGGGTTTGAAGCCCCAGTGACGTGCTGCCTTCAGGCTCACTGTGTAAGTCCTGGGGCATGAACCCCAAAGGATGCGGGTGACTCGGCTGCCCATCTGGGTGCAGAGTTAGGAGGCATTCCTAGACCGTCAGGTCCACTCCCGCTCACCTGCAGCGCTGGGACGCGAGCCCTGTTCTAACGGGGGAAGAGGAGCCGGCTGCTAGCAGCATCCTGCAAACAAGCCCTCACAGCATCTCTAAGCTAAAGCCTGCTGCTCAGGGCCGCCTGCTGGCCGGGCATGGCGACAAAATGCAGCTGTGAGCCAGGCCTGCGCTTGCCATTCTCTGAGCATCCCTGGGACTTTCCCCCTGCTCAGTCTCCTCTCCTAGCTATGGCAGCACGGAGCGTCAGCCAGCCAGCCTGTGTGCTGAGTGGGGTCCCGTGAGCCCCTCCTGCTCTGGCTGTCGGGGTGAGTCAGCAAAGCAGCTCCACCCCGCTCCTGGCACTAGCCCATCATGTGGCAGAGGCAGTGAGGTGCAGGGGTAGGGAGCCCTGTGTTCTACCCTGGCTGACCTGCTGTGCGACCTGCTTCTCTCCCTGCCCCCTTTGGCTGGCATGGTTGTGGGGCAGGGCTGGCTCTCACCCAGATATACTGTGCCTGGCAGGGGTGACACGTTGGAGGGACACAACGGGGAGCACCAGCTAAGGGGGCACACGTGCCCCCCCACGTGGCCTGCACATTAAGGACAGCTACATTATTCAGTTGCTTCTTTCCCATTGATGCCTGGAGATAATGTTTAAGTCTTCTGAAGCTGGAGAATGAGTTCAGGATGATACAGGCACAGTGAGAAGGATTCTTATACATTTGCAGCACTCTGGAAAGATAGTGCTCCCAGGGTACTGAAAATGAGTCCAAAATCTCTTTCCTGATGGGTAACAGCTCATTTAGGCACCATCATTTTGTATGTATAGAATCATAGAACAAAGCAGGACCAACCCCAACTAGATCATCCCAGCCAGGGCTTTGTCAAGCTGGGCCTTAAAAACTTCTAAGGAAGGAGATTCCACCACCTCCCTAGGGAATGCATTCCGGTGCTTCACCACCCTCCTAGTGAAATAGTTTTTCCTAATACAGGCAGTCCTCCATTTTACGACGTTCGAGTTACGACGAACGGCACTTACGCTGTTTATAAAGGGACACCCTTTTTCGGCTTTCCAACACCAATTTCGACTTTACGATGCTTGAGCTGACGCAACGCCACGCCAGCGAACAAGTTCCTATGTGCGCATCGACATTCTGCACCGCTGATCTCCCTGACTCAGGACGCTCAGTAGCTGTTCCGACGCCATTTTTACATGTTGATTCTTTGTGCTTCCAAACTTTTTCTTAAAAGTTAATGTTTCTTTGCCCATAATAATGGCAGAAAAGCGAAAATCTCGTGCAAGTGATGTTTCTTCTAAGAAACGTAGAACAATTACTATGGAAACAAAAATGGAAATAATTGAGAGGTCCAAGAAAGGTGAGACGCCAACTGAAATTGCTAAAGCTTTGGCTTTCCCCCGAACGACTATTGTGACCGTCATGAAAGACAAGGTACGAATTCAGGAACATGTTAAGGGCTCGGCTCCTATGCAAGCCACTGTGATAACTAAGCAGCATGTTGGACTTATCGCCCAGGTTGAGAAACTGTTAATTGTTTGGCTGGAGGATCAAACTCAACGCCGGGCTCTGGTGAGTTCAGGCAGAATTCAGGAGAAGGCCGGGAGTCTTTATGATGATCTAAAGAAACAATGCTGAGCCTTTTAATGCAAGTAGGGGGCGGTTTATGCGTTTTAAAGCCAGGGCCAATCTGCATCACATCATTATCTCCGGTGAAGCTGCCAGTGCTGATGAGGAGGCAGCTCGTGTTTTTCCTGAGACATTGGCTGAGAGCATTGAGGAGGCGGGGATTGTGCTCAGCAAGTTTTTAATGTTGATGGAACTGGGCTCTTTTGGAAAAAAACGCCACTGAGAACCGACCTGGCCAAAGAGGAGAAATCCATGCCAGGGTACAAAGCTGCTAAAGATAGGATCACTCTTTTACTCAGTGCAGATGCTGCAGGTGACTTTAAACTTAACCCTTTGCTTGTGTCCGTTCGGAAACCCCCAGGGCTTTCCAGGGATAGTCCACAGCATTTCTCCCAGTGATATGGAAACCCCATCCTAAGGCGCGGGTCAATAAAAACATTTTTGAGGATTGGTTTAATCATCCTTTTGTGCCAAGCGTCAGGGATTATTGCAGCAAAAACAATCTTGCATTTAAAGCACTGTTAACCCTCGACAATACTCCTGGTCATCCACCCAGCCTTGATGACATGCATTCTGACATCAAAGTGATGTTTCTGCTCCCAAACACCACTTCATTGTTGCAACCCATGGACCAGAGGGTAATTGCATCCTGCAAGGCCCACTATCTCAGGAGCACATTTGCCCAGGCCATCAGGGCAAATGAGAGGAAGGTGGCCCAACTCTGAAGGAATTCTGGAAGGGCTTCAACATTTGCCATGCAGTTAAGAACATTGGTGAGTCATGGAATGAAGTCAAACAATCCAATTTGAATGGTGTTTGGAGAAAATTGTGTCCTGATTTTGTGTCTGACTTCCAAGGATTCACAGACACTGTTGAGGAGGTGACTGTGATGGAACAGGGAGCGGGGCGGATTTGACCTGGGAATGTGTTACATTGGGGATGAGAAGGAAGCTACCTGAGCTGTAACCTGAGCCAGGAGGGGGGTTGGGAGAAGTGACACCTTCTGCTGGGAGACTGAACAAAGGAGAGGAGGAGCAGAGGGGAGGGGGGAGAGAGCTGCTGGAGGAATTTTTAGTTTCACTTTGAGCTGGGTGGTGCAACGCAGGGAACCCCAAGCTGGGGTCTAAGCTCCGTGAACCCCCCAGAAGGACTTGATTGAGGGGTTCTGGTTGTACCTACACGCTCTGCTTGGGACTGTGTTCCTGTCATCTAATAAACCTTCTGCTTTACTGGCTGGCTGAGAGTCACGGTGAATCTCAGGAAGGGGGGTGCAGGGCCCTGACTCCCCCACACTCCGTGACAGTGACCAACACTGTTGTTGAAATGGGCAAAGAACTCAACTTAGACGTTGCGCCAGAGGATGTTGTTGAGTTGCTGGCATCACATTCTGAAGAATTAACTAATGAGGACCTCATTGATCTGGAACAGCAAAAAGTGGCAGAGGAAGAAGAAGACGCTCCCACTGTTGAAGAGACTTCTTCTCGTAAAGTCTTGACAACAAAAGTGTTGGCTGAGGCATTTCAACACTTGGAAGCAGCCATGTCCCTGTTTGAGGAACACGACCCCAACATTGAGTGCAGTGCATCTGTGAATAGGAGCATATCCAACATGTACAGGGAAGAGGAGAACATCTGTCCAAACTTCCTTGGACACTTCCTTTAAGTCCTCCCAAATCACCTCAAAACCCCCTGAAAACCCCACCCAGTTAGACCCACCCATGAGCTCAGAAGAAGGTGTCCCATCTCCTTCATTCCTTCCGTAGGTTTCCTAACTTACAAATCAAATGACAAGATCAGCAATGCCCAGGAACCGATTGTGTTGTAAGTCCGAGGACTGCCTGTACTATATTTCTTTATGTATGTTTAGCTTATTATGTGATTGTTTTATGTCAGCATGATTCCTATTTACAATATAAATACATTGATGTAGCTATATTACTCGTGTATAATTGATTGAGTACAAAAATCTGGGTTATTTTGGTGAAAATAGTGTATCGGGCCTTGGTTCAGGAACCAATCACCCAGTTGGAAAATTGGTTCCAAGTTACAATGTTTTGACTTAGGATGCGATTTTCAGGAAACAACTGTGTCGTAAGTCCGAGGACTCCCTGCCTGTATCCAACCTTGACCTCCCCCACTGCAATTTGAGACCATTACTCCTTGTTCTGTCATCTGGTACCACTGAGAACAGTCTAGATCCATCCTCTTTGGAACGCCCCCTCAGGTAGTTGAAAGCAGCTATCAAATCCCCCCTCATTTTCTCTTCTGCAGACTAAATAATCCCAGTTCCCTCAGCCTCTCCTCATAAGTCCTGTGCTCCAGCCCCCTAATCATTTTTGTTGCCCTCTGCTGGACTTTCCAATTTGTCCACATCCTTTCTGTAGTGGGGGGCCACCAGTTGGGATTGTATTTTGCCATGTGCATTACTTTGCATTTAACATTGAATTTCATCTGCTATTTTGTTGCCAAGTCACTCAATTTTGTGAGATTCCTTTGTAGCTCTGCAATCTGCCTGGGACTTAACTATCTGGAGTAGTTTGCCACCTCACTGTTTACCCCTTTTTGCAGACCATTCATGAATATGCTGAACAGTGCTGGTCCCAGTACAGACCCCTGGGGACACCTCTATTTACCTCTCTTCATTGTGAAAACTGACCATTTAGTCCTACCCTTGGTTTCCTGTCTTTTAACTGGAGAGCCTGGGAATGCTTTCAGGATCATCTCAGGAGCCTTAATTTGATTTAAGGACAAGCCTTTTGTTATCCTCATCACCCTGCCTCTGCTTATAGACAAATGCTCTGCCCGCAGCACAGAACTCTACGTTCCACACTCAAGCTCTGACTCCAGGGTGCTGCAGGCGATTGGGGAGGGGCATGTGACCCGTCCCCGCCACCCCCGTAGCTCCCTGCCCCTGTCGGCTGGGGCTCGTGCGCCGCGGATGCTGAGCTCTGCCCAGGTCCAGCCGGGTCCCCCCGACGGCGCCTGGGCCAGGTTGAGAGGGTCTCCCCGTGGGCTTGTTTGGCCAAAGTGACCAGGCTGGGGGCACCAGTCAGCCAGCGCTGAGCCAGACCCCCGTGCCGTGTTCTGGGGGGCTGGGGCCCATGGGGCTGTCCCTGTGGGGCAGGCTGGGCTCCCCTGGCAGTGCTGCCCTGCGGTGGTTTTGCTTCGCTGTTCCCCGGGATGCAGTGATTTAATCTCCCTAAAAGGGTGGGTGACGTGTTGTTTGCTGAGGGGGGGAGGTGGCGCAAGCCTGGCGCTGGGCCATGTTTACCCAGCGCAATCCCGCAAATGGCTCCTCGGCCTCAAGGACGCACCCGCCGCTGTGCTGCCATCAGCTGTTTTGTGTGTCCTGGAGAGCCGCTGTTGTCAGTGGGGCCCGTTAGCGAGGGCACGGCAGCCTGGCTGGAGAGCGCAGGGCCCAGACAACTGGCACGGGGCTGCAGAGCGCAAGGCAGGCAATGCGACAGGAGCTGCACCCATGGGGCGCGTGGACACCCACAGTCCTTCTCACCCCCGCATGTGAGGGGCCCCAGAGGGCTCTGTGCACACACACACACACACAC
>NW_020664920.1:16701-31701 GCF_002925995.2 Terrapene triunguis
CCCCAGAGGGCTCTGTGCACATACACACACACCGAGTGTGAGGGGCCCCAGAGGGCTCTGTGCATGCGCACACACAAACACACACACACACGTGCACACCCAGAGGGTGTGAGCGAGTGTGAGCTGGCTAAGAGACCTCAGCTGCTCCGGAGTGCGCTGGCCACTCTGCCTGGTCTCTGCTGGTGGCCCTGCCTCCCCTCCTCCATCTCCCTGCCATGCGGCTGCTTCTCAGCCACTGTGGTCAACTGTTTTCTACCTGGTTTATTTTTCTCCTGTGTGTGTGGTGTGGAGCAGCGTGGTTGGCAGGCCGGGGGGGTGGAGCGTGGCAGGTCGGACCAGCGGGGCCGGGCGGGCTGGGCCGGGGCAGGCCATCTCGTCATGTGGGAGGGGACACGAGGGGCAGTGGCATGCTGAGGGAGGGGAGGAGTGGGCTGGAGTGCTGGGAGAGCGGTGTGCCAGCCACGTGGGAGGAGACATGGTGGCGTGGGGTGCTGGATAGGCCGGGTTGGAGAGGGCGGGGCGGGGGACGCAGCTGGCTGGGGAGGGCGCGTCATGGTGTGCGGCTGGCTGGGGAGGGCAGGTTGGGAGGGCAGGGCCAACTGGTGAGAGTGTCTCCGGAGGCGTGGCCGGCCAAGGAGGGTGGGTTGGGGGGCGCAGCTGGGACGAGATTTTGTCTCTTCAGTAGACTCAGGGTTTCCTAGTTCATCCCGGCTGGACTCGGGCAGATTCCCTGATCCTGGCTCGTTCCTTTCCTAGGCTGCGTCTGCACTTCCCGCTCTGCTGACACCCTGCAGAGTCACGGCCCCATGCATGTGTCCTGCAGGGCGAGGGGGCCGGGCGTCCAGCGGGGCGAGGGGGCCGGGCGTCCAGTGGGGCGAGGGGGCCGGGCGTCCAGCGGGGCGAGGGGGCCGGGCGTACAGCACCGACTTGTCTGGGACCCAGAAGAAACAGGTTCAGTTTCCAGCTCTGCCACAACGTCCCCATGTGGCCTTGGACAAGGGCTGTCCGCTCGCTGCACCTTACGCATAAGACGGACCTGGCCTTCCTCACCTCGCAGGGGTGCTGCCACGTTAGATTTGTTTGCGTGTGAGATGCTCAGATACGATGGCGATGTGGTCAGAGCAAACAGGCAGCAGCACCTAAGATGATATATAGCCAGAGAGACCGAGGCAAGGACTAGCAGTGTGCACAGCACTGAGAAAATTGCACCACAGCCAGCAGTAAGCATTTTACACGGACCTGCGATCGCTAGTGGCATCGTCCGGGGCCTCCCCGTAATGTTACCGAGCAGAGCTGGGTTGGGCCCCTGAGGGGGGAATGGGAAAGCGGTGGTGGGATGAGCAGCGGGGCTGGAAGATCGTCGCTGCCGTGTTCCGCGGCTGCGATGGGAGCGGCCAGAGGGAGTGGCCCTGGAAGGATTTTAGCGGCACAGTGGGAAGTGCCAGCTGTGGGCACTGGGTGAGCGTTGGCAGAGAGGGGCAAAGGGAAGGAGTTGCGGGAAGGGGCCTATGGGGCAAAGGGGCACTTAGGTTTCTGCCAGTTGATGGAATTAGCTCTCTGCTGCCATCTATCGATGAACTGGGGGAAAGACTTCATGAGCAGAGCTCGTTAGCAGAGACGCTCGTTGGGCCAGGGCGAGGGTTAAATCCACTCGTCTGGGCTGCGGGGTGATGAGCGGTTCCTGCCCGTGTCGTGTGTGTGCTGCTGTAACCTGCCTGCTGAGTGTGGAGGCCGCGCACTGGTGGCTGTGGGAGTTCACCACGTGCAGACAGGATCCTGCCAGTGGGGTGCTAAGGAGACATTTGTCCCCGGGAAGGTGGGAAACCGAGGCAGGATGCTGTGGGGTGGAGGGGAGCTGTGGTGGCTGCGGTCCCGCTGTCTGTCTCACAGGACCCAGTGCTGGTGAGGAGCGCGCGTTGCCGAGGGGAGATCTCCGGCCGGGGGTTGTTTGCCCAGGTTTCTCGGTGGGCCCAGGCCGGTTTTGTTGGTAATGTTAAGAGGAATCGCTGGCCCAGCCCTGGGGGCTGTTGACACGCCGAGGAAGGGTCACTTCTGTGCAGAGCAGCGTGTCCCGCAGCACCTGCAGCAGCTCCTGGCCGGCCCCAGCCCAGGTTCTCAGCTGAGCCCCAGAGGCAGAGCGGGGGCCTGTGGCTGCAGCCGTGCTGCGCCCTGCCCTTGGACAGGAGCCTTCGGAGGCAGGAGTGTAATTTGTAAATGGATGGTGTAATTATGGATTAATAGCCACTGGAGAGGCACGCAGGGACCGCAGACACTGTGGCCTACTTAGACTTGGGCCTGTTTCAAAGTCCCGAGGCGAGGATGAAAAGCAGCCTGCAAGCTCAGCCAGTCAGCCAGCCCCAGCCAGCCAGCCCCAGCCAGCCAGCCGGCCTAGGCCAGCCATCCAGCTGGGCCCTGTACGCCTGGCTCATCCTCTGCTGGGGCAGGAAGGAGGGCACCAAAGTCTGCTCGGCGGCCGACGGGCTGTACCATCTCACTAGCCCAGCCTGCCACACGAGAAGCCCCTGGGAGTCCTAGCTCCTGGGTCGGTCTGGACGTGCGGGGCTGCCCCCGGGCCATTGCTTCCGGGGTCCCTGAGCCCCGGCCTGGCAGCCCGAAGCTGGGGAGGTGCTGGGCAGGCTGCAGTCCCTGTGGGCCCTGGCCCCCCGCTGTCGCGCTCCCACGTGGCAGGAAGCAGCTCTGGTTGCTCTCCGCGCTGCCCTTCAGGAGATCCCCGGGGGGGTGCCGCAGGCTGGCACGTGCCCCAGTGGGTTTGGTGCCAGGCATGCAGTGCTTGGGTGAGGCTGTGCCCAGCCTGCATTGGTGCCCCTAGTGCATCTACGTGGCCTGATGCCCTGAGCAGGGGTGTGCGCAGCCCATGGGAGAGGCTGGTCGCACAGCCTCCAGGCCGTGTGCTGGGCCTGAGTTCCTGGGGGCCGGCAATCGCTCAGGGTTATGGCCCGGCCCCTGCGGGAGGGGAGCGGACCCGAGTGCTAACCGGGGGTGGCAGCTGCCCAAGTGAAGTCATCGCGGGGGAGAGATTAATCTAATCTCCCCGGGGACGCAGGCTGCTTCCTGGCACAGGGACCTGCTCGTCCTATTACACTTGGCAGGTGCTGGCGGGGTGAGGTGCTTTGTCACTCACTCCAGTCCCTTCCCCCCGGCCGGGCTCCCGCAGGCTGGGCAGGGGGCCCAGCCGCTCTAGGGAATGAATCAATGAAACCTGCCGGGGCGGCACTGAATGGCTGCACATTTATCAATGGAGGGACAGAGAGGAGCTGTCGGAAGCGCTGCCCAGGGAGACACAGCCAGGCAGGTTCTGGGCCCCCTGTCCCAGCCACCCTCAGGGGCACACACTGGAGTCCAGCCGCTCCCCTTAGCATCACCCGCGGGTGACCAGCTTCCCCGTCGCCCACGGCACACCCGGCTCATCCCTCGTCCATGCGCCGGCACCGCGTCTCTCTTACTTGTGCGCCAGGCCTGGCTCAGTCGGGAAAGCCAGAGCCCGGCCAGCTGAGGGCCTGCTGGTCCTTCGGGGGGGGGGACTTCTGCCCCAGCTGTTCCCCAGGTGCCGATTGCTGCTGGTGCAGGGGGGGTGAGTGGCACCGTGGCGGCTGGTGCCTCTGCGGGCTGTTCTCCGGGCAATCTCCTGCTTTGGCAGAACGGAATGTGTGAGCTGAACCCCTGGGTTAGTGGTGCCAGGCACCTCCCTGGAGCTGCTTTCTGAGCCCGGCCACCTCAGGCCTTTGCTGGCCATCTGAGCCCCTGGGGAGCCTGCCCGGAGCAGTAATGCCCCAGTTGTGGGACCGGGATCCATGCCCTAGCACCAATCCGCAGGCCTCAGCAGCTGGACCGGGCTCCGGGGGCTGGGCGCTGACTGAGGGTGCCAGGTGTGGCACAGGCTTCAGCCGCAGATGGTGTGACAGAAGCAGCAGTTCTGGGAAAGGAACCTGTCCCGAGCTGCCAAAGGCAGTGACCTATTTTAGAGGCTCAGGTTTTCGAAGCCAAATGACGCCGCTGACTCTTCCGGGCCCCCGTGGCAGTTGGCCCAGCCCAGCGAGCGGAGACGCATAGTCTGACGTCATCAGAGGCTACGGCAGAGCCCGGGCAGCGTGGCCCCAGGGGCGCTCAGGGCTAAGGCAGGAAGGGGGCAGACTCTGCCCACCAGCTTATGCCCTTGGGGTACTCCCAAGTGGGACCCACAGGCTGCGGGCTTCCGCTCAGGCCCATGGCTGGAGTTGGCACATGGGCTGGTGTAGGGTCAGCAGGCAGGAGGGGAGCACACAGCGGGGGGCTGAGAGAGGGCCCTGAAAACACCAGCGCTCCCCCTCAAAGCCAGGCCAGGGAGCTGCGCAGCCTGGGGCCAGAGCTGCCTCCGGCCTGGTGTAACGATGCTGGTTCTGGCGGGACCCAACTGAGAGTTCCAATTCAGGACAAATTGCTTAAAACGGGGCAGTTACAGCCCAAAGAAGTCACACAAGCAATTCCCTCAGACTCTCCAGTTTCCCAGTATCACCACCAGTGCCACTTGTTATGGGGACAAATGGTTATGAAAACCAATACCCCAGTAAAGGAAAAAGGTTCTCCTGATCCCAAAGGACCAAGCCCCAGACCCAGGTCAATATACAAATCAGATCTTACCCACAAATCACGCTGTTGCCAATCCTTTAGAATCTAAAATCTAAAGGTTTATTCATAAAAGGAAAAAGATAGAGATGAGAGTTAGAATTGGTTAAATGGAATCAATTACATACAGTAATGGCAAAGTTCTTGGTTCAGGCTTGTAGCAGTGATAGAATAAACTGCAGGTTTAAATCAAGTCTCTGGAATACATCCCCAGCTGGGATGGGTCCTCAGTCCTTTGTTCAGAGCTTCAGTTTGTAGCAAAGTTCCTCCAGAGGTATGAAGCAGGATTGAAGATAAGATGGAGATGAGGCATCAGCCTTTTATAGTCTTTTCCAGGTGTAAGAACACCTCTTTGTTCTCACTGTGGAAAATTACAGCAAAATGGAGTCTGGAGTCACATGGGCCAGTCCCTGCATACTTTGCTGAGTTACAAGGCGTATCTGCCTTCTCTCAATGGGTCAGTTGTAGCTGATGGTCCTTAATGGGCCATCAAGCAGGCTAGGCAGAGCTGACACCAGCTTGTCTGGGATGTCACCCAGAAGCATAGCATAAGTTTGAAATACAGACAGTATAGAGCCAATATTCATAACTTCAACTACAACATTGATACACACATATAGACAGCATAATCCTAACCAGCAAACCAGAACCTTGTCTTAGACACCCCATTTGACCCCCTTTATACAAGATTTGGTGCCACTACAGGACTTTGGTTGCAACAATGATCTATATGGTCCCAGTTCAAATCAATAACGTGACACCTGCTGTGTCCCCAGCAGAGGTGTGGTCCCACCGCTGTGTGTTAGCCATGAATGAGCCCCTGCGGGCTCAGGCCTTCCAGGGCTGCTCCACAGCATTTAAGGTGGAGTCGCCACCTGCGGGGCTTGAGCCAGGAGCCCCCGGCCGCTCTTGGGGTCCGTTGGCACAGCGATAAAAGCCCCGCGGCCTGGGTCTAGCAATGGCTGTGTGGCCGTTAGCCCTTGCTCCGGGAGCCTCCAGCCTTGCGGACACACATGTCCATCCCTCATCCCCTCCGGGGGGCGGCAGGGCTTGCTACGGTTTGCCTTTGATCCGCCCACGGCGTGCGGGGGGTGACCGCCAGGCAGAGCTCGGAGGTGCTGTACGGGCAGCCGCTGGGACCCTGAGCCGGGAGCTGGTGTTAAAGGGATGCGGCCGACATCTGAGAACCGCCCGGCAGCCCTTGTGACTAGCCGCCCTGCTCTGGCCCCCAGGGGCTGCTTTGCTCTGCTGGCCCCGCGGTGCATGGGCAGTGATCGCTGCAGAGCAGGCCCCACAGGTTTGTGGATGTTGATTGCACTTGGTTCCTCATGATGTGGGTCGCTGTGCTGCAGGGAGCAGTGGGGGCTCAGCAGGGGGCACTCTCCCCAGCAGTCAGTGCTGGCCGCACTGCCCCAGTGTGGCACTAGGGGGCCTGTGAACATAAGAACGGCCACACTGGGTCAGAGCAAAGATCCATCTAGCCCAGTATCCGGTCTTCCGCCAGTGGCCAATGCCAGGTGCCCCAGAGGGAATGAACAGAACAGGGAATCATCAAGTGATCTATCCCGTTGCCCATTCCCAGCTCCTGGCAAACAGAGGCTAGGGACACCATCCCTGCCCATCCTGGCTAATAGCCATTGATGGACCTATCCTCCATGAATGTATCTAGTTCGTTTTTGAACCATGTTATGGTCTTGGCCTTCACAATATCCTCTGGCAAGGAGTTCCACAGGTTGACTGTGCGTTGTGTGAAGAAATACTTCCTTTGGTTTGTTTTAAACCTGCTGCCTATTAATTTCATTGGGTGGCCCCTAGTTCTTATGTTATGAGAAGGAGTAAATAACACTTCCTTACTTTCTCCACACCAGTCATGATTTTATAGACCTTTATCATAACCCCCTGAGTCTTCTCTTTGCCAAACTGAAAAGTCCCAGTCTTATTAATCTCTCCTCATATGGCAGCTGTTCCATCCCCGAACCATTTTGTTGCCCTTCTCTGAACCTTTTCCAATTCCAATATATCTTTTTTGAGATGGGGAGACCACATCTGCCTGCAGTATTCAAGGTGTGGGTGTACCATGGATTTATACAGTGGCAATATGTTTTCTGTCTTATTATCGATAATGGTTCATAATATTTTGTTAGTTTTTTTCTTTTTCTTTACTTCTGCTGTACATCGAGCAGATGTTTTCAGCTGTGAGCACTGGTGGGGGGGGGCAGCAGGCGTCCGCGCCCCTGACCCAGCTGTGGGTGCAGGGGGGAGGGGGCAGCAGGTGTCCACACTCCTGACCGAGCTGTGGGCGTGTGGGGGGGAGGGCGTGGGGAGGCAGCAGGTGTCCACACTCCTGACCGAGCTGGGGGCTGCTTTGTGCAGGGTCCCTGGTGGGAGTCGGAGACGTGATCTCTCAGCAGCTGGTGGAAAGAAGGGGCCTGAGAGGGCACAGCACTCGCAGGACGCTGAAGATGATGGCCATTGGCTTCTGCTTTGTGGTGAGTGCCGCCCCCCCGCCCAGCCCCCCCAGGGCCCGCTGGGAGCAGAGCGGGGGACCCATTGCAACAGGCTGTGCGCACGCCAGCATGCAGAGCCGGCCTGGCGCCGGGCGTGCGAGGAGCAGGCAGCGGCTGCAGAATTCTACCCCTGGGGCTGGCAGTGCCTCCCGACAGGCAGCCATGGGACTCTGCCATGCTGGGGGCGAGCCTAGGGTGGGGGACATCAGCACTCCACGGCCGCCCGCTGCCCGGGCTCTGGCCCTAGGAGCTGCTCCCAGGCCCTGCAGTCTGTGCCGCTGCAGGCGAAGTGCTGAGTGGTGCTGGAACCAGCCAGGAGCCAATTCGATTATGTGGCACTTGGCCGCTCTGCCGCTCCCATGCCCTTGTGTCGAACAACTCCTGGCTTGAGTCCTAGCGCTGAGGAGCCTGGGAGAGGGAGCAGCTCCCTGGGACAGGCCCAGCGCTCAGATCCCTGCCTGCCCCCACCAGCTGCTCCCACTCACACTGCAGTTCTCACTCCGGAGCTCGGCCTCTGCCCAGCCAGCGCGGGCAGACAGGCGGGTGTATCTGCGGCCTGGCGCACGACACAGGCAGCCCTGGGAGAGCCCAGAGAAGTGACGGTTACAGCCCAGCCCAGCCTGGTCAGCCAGCGCCCAGCCCAGCTGCAGTGACCCCCGTGGTTCAAGCTCTGTCCCCCCATCTGTCCGATCTCCTTTGTCCGACTCCCGGGGTGCCCCCGACTGCTCCCCACAGCCCACACTTAACCCCCCCCCCAGGCCTTTGTTCCCGAGCTGGGGGATGCGGCTCAGCCCCCTGCGGAGAGGCGGGACGGCCACGTCTCTCTGGGTCGCTGGTCGCCAGGTGTCCACGTCCCGGCCATTGGATCTGCCCTTGTCTTCTCAAGAGCTGCATGGAGATGGGCCCTAAGGGCCCAGGCCGCCAGGCGCCCTCCACCCCTGTGTCTTCACCTGCCCCAGAGCTCCCACCTGTGGGGGAACAGTGCCGCACACAGGGGAAACTGAGGCTCTCCCTTGCAGCCTGTTCTGGCCCCAAGGCCCTGGGGGCGCTGTGCTGCAGGGAGAGGGGCAGGGGGCACTGTCCTCTCACGGTCAGTGCTGGCCTTGCCTTCCGTCTGAGAGCTCAACATACTGCATAGGCTCCCCTGCTTCCCAGCCAGGAGCTCAGTCAGGATCAGGTGGGGAAACTGAGGCCCAGAGAAAGCTGGGGACTCTCCCAAGGCAGGCAGTGATGGAGCCAACGAAAGGACCTCCGCGCCCTGGCATACAGCCCTGTTTCTCCCGTTCATGTTTGTTTCGAGAGCCCCAGGGATCTGTACCGGCCGCAGCCACCATTGCCCGGTGCTCTCCGCAGGGTTCCTCCTCGCCCTGCTGGTTCCGAGGGAAGATGCCCCTGGTGCTCCGGCTGCACTGGGCGGCCCCCCGCCTGTGTGGTGGAGGTCTGTGCCGAGCTCTGGCTGCAGTGTGAGTTCTCAGGGTGCCTCCCTGGCCGTCGCGGGGGGCGTTGTCTCCTCGGTGCCCGCAGCTGAACCAGACTTTGCTGGCTCTCCTGGGAGATCTCCTGCCAGGCTGCGGACCTGCACTGGGCCCCAGGGTCGATACTGGCCTGTCACTCTCACCTCCAGATCACTGCCTGAGCTCTCAGCGCCCGCCAGCCCCTCCCCCACGTTGGCTCTGGGCCTTGTGCTCAGAGAGAAGAGGGCTCCATTCCCAGCCACTTGCTTGCAGTGTAGCCATGCACAACCTCCCCCATGCCCTGTGCCTCAGTTTCCCCTCGGCACCAGGGCAGAATGGCCTGACCCTCCTGCATAGAATCATAGAAGATCAGGGTTGGAAGGGACCTCAGGAGGTCATCTAGTCCAACCCCCTGCTCAAAGCAGGACCAATCCCCAACTAAATCATCCCAGCCAGGGCTTTGTCAAGCCTGACCTTAAAAACCTCTAAGGAAGGAGATGCCACCACCTCCCTAGGTAACCCATTCCAGTGCTTCACCACCCTCCTAGTGAAATAGTTTTTCCTAATATCCAACCTAAACCTCCCCCACTGCAACTTGAGACCATTACTCCTTGTTCTGTCATCTGGTACCACTGAGAACAGTCTAGATCCATCCTCTTTGGAACCCCCCTTCAGGTAGTTGAAAGCAGCTATCAAATCCCCCCTCACTCTTCTCTTCTGCAGACTAAACAATCCCAGTTCCCCCAGCCTCTCCTCATAAGTCATGTGCTCCAGCCCCCTAATCATTTTTGTTGCCCTCCGCTGGACTCTTTCCAATTTTTCCACATCCTTCTTGTAGTGTGGGGCCCAAAACTGGACACACTACTCCAGATGAGGCCTCACCAATGCAGGGGCAGGGGAGGCATTTTCTGCCTGTGGGGGGCTCTGTGATGCCCATCAGGGGGCGCTGGCCCAGGACATGCCCTCTTCCCTGCTGTAGGGAGCGTGTGTAGGGAAGGCCCGTCAGTCTGTCTGTCTGTGGGGCACGTAGCCCAGTGCATGGCCGATGCCTTGAACTCGTGCTTTCTGCAATCCCATCTGAGCCCAGGAGGTGGAGCTCCAGGGACCACAGCAGACCCCTCCTGGGCTGACCCCGTGACAGGATCCTGGGACTGGGGCAGCGCTTTGCCCGCTTAACTCTCCAGCCTGGGCTGTCTCCCCCAATGCTTTGCTAGTGACAGGCAGCAAACCCCTCCAGGCGCTGTGATCACTCAGCACAGCCGCATGTGGAGCCCCACCCCCAGCTAGAGTCCAGGAATGCTCCCAGAGCCACTCACAAATCGCACAGAGACAGGCGCCAGCTCCGAGCCTTGTACCTCCGAGCTGTACCGTCCTGCCCTGGTCAGAAGCCTGATGAGTGTAAGTACATGACCTGGTCCGCCCATCCCTCCATGTGGAGAGGACACACACCAGCCTTTGTAACCTGAGCTGAGGTTTCCTAAACTCTTCCAGCAAAACACCCTGTTTAAGGTAAAATCTAAACCAGGTGTATTAACTACAGACAGATGTTCTGGGATTATACGTGGTCGGCACAAAAGGTCAGAGAGAGTTACCAGAGAAAAGAAGAGGTGAGCACACAGTCTAAATCAGTTTTCTCACTTCACTGGATGTTATAGTTCTTGATACACAGGCTTCCCCTTAAGCCTGGGACCGGCTGAAGTCTTTGTCTTCTCAGCGTTCTGTTGCTTCCAGCGTAGGTGGGGGAGGAGAAAGGCCAAGGCAGGATCCCCTCAGTCCATGTACCTGGAAAACATTAGCCCAGACATGTCCTGGTGGGCTTTGCTGCCTCACAGAGTTGAGCAGTCCCCCATTGGGCAGCCCTCTTACAGCATTGTAAACCCCGTGTCTACAAGTCCCTTGCTGATTAACACCTTCCTGAGTGGGGATCACCTCCTGTGTTGTCACTAGCAAACTGACAGCATAGTTCAGTAACAACCATACAGCAAATCTCATCACTTCACACACACGAACGAGATATGTCTTAGGACAGAACAGCATAGTGACCTTTCCTATGATACCTTACATGGCCTGCTTTGTATGAAATATGATTATATGACGAGAGTGAATATGGGGGTTCCAGGGTGCTGCTTTGAGGTACAGAGTGCCAGACCCCCTTTCTCCCGCAGGGCCCTGTGGTGGGAGGCTGGTACCAGCTCCTGGATCGACTTATTCCGGGAAACACCAGGATGGTGGCGTTGAAGAAGATGGTGCTGGATCAGGTCTGTAAAGGAAGCGTTTCTGGGGGAGGACTGAGGAAAGTGGGTGCGCGGGGAGGATGCACCTGGGAGGCACATGAGGTTGGGGGCTGCGGGGAGATGAGTGCCCGAGAGGGAATGGGGTGGGGTGGGGCTGCGACAGGTGGGTGCCCAGGAGGTGGGGTGCAGGAGATGGGTGCCTATGGGGAGAGGGGTACATCTGTGCCCTCGCAGCCATGTGCATTTGCACATGCATTTCCTGGGCTGGGGCCTGCCTGTGCTCCAGGCCACGTAGCACATGCCCAGGCTCCAGCACTGCCTGGGGCTTCCCCCCGCCAGGCTCCCCTGCCCTAGCCGTTGCTGTGGGAACCTTCCCCTTGGCTGCCCCATGAACAATGGGTCCCAGCGTGCATTGTTCCATGCTCAGAGCAGCCCGCCTGCATTGCACGCTGGGGCTGGGGTCTCCCAGGGCAGTTCTGCGGCAGAGATGGGGGCAGGCTGGGCTGGAGCCCTCCAAGGAGGTGCATTTGGGCAAAGGAGTGCAGCCCCTCACCTCCTGCCCCCCAGAGCTCAGGCCAGAGCCCCCCGGCCCCTGTGCCCAGGGCCTGGCCAGGCTGGGTTCTCAGCAGGGCCAGGTTATCGAGTGGGCCCAGCCAGGGTGCAGAGGGCTGGCCGGGGGGGGCTGCAGGGCACTCACTCCTGGCTCCCTTTAGGTGGGGTTTGCACCTTGCTTCCTGGGCTGTTTCTTGGCCATCGCCGGGGCACTCAACGGCCTGTCCGCCGAGGAGAGCTGGGCCAAGATCCGACGGGTGAGTCCCGAGCCGTGCCGGGGGCAATACAGCCCCCAGGAACTGCAGCTTGTGCTCGCCACTTCCTGTCCCAAGCTGCGGGGGGGCTGCCCGGCGGGAGCCCGGTGGGAGTCGCTGGGGGGCGGGGAGAGCAGGGGGGAGGGGGCATTACTGGAGGGGCCCAGCAGGACCCCCATGATCCTCTGCTAGCCACAGGTGCTGGGGGTTGGGGGGGGACCTGTCTGTGTTGGCAGCTCCCTAAAGCCGTTAGCAGGTGGCTCGTCCACACCGTGGTCTGAGACCAACGCAAGCGGCTGAGTCAGCAAGTGCCTAGTGACTCACCCGGCGAGCCGGTGCCCCGGCCCTCCCCCAGCGCCCTGCGCCGCTCCCCGGCTGTGAGTCAGCGCGCAGCCCGGGCTCTGGCACCGGTGAGCCCAGTCCCCGCCATGAGTCACCACATGGGAGCGGGGCCAGCCAGGCTGGGGAGGGGCTGCTCCCCCAGCGAGGCAGCGTGCTCCGGCTCTCACCGGAGCCAAGAGGGGTAGCTGGCACCCCTCTGCCAGTCCCTCTGCAGCGAGTCCTGAGGGCACACGGAGACTCTGCCCGGGCTGCTTCCTCCTGCCAGGGGCACCAGGCCACGTGCCTGCTGCTTGCCCTGGGTCCCGGGCACAGAGCCCCCTCCCTCCTCTGCAGGCGATGGGGAGGCTGCTGAGTGAGGCCTGGAGGGAGCCAAGCTCGTTGTGTGAGGGGTGGGGGGGACCCCTCTCTGCTCCCAGCGCTCCCTGGCCGGGCTCTGAGCCTGCAGCCCCTGCTCCTGCTGGCTGGCGCATTCCCTCAGCAGCCACCTGCCCAGTGCTGTGGGCGCGCCTGGGTGTAGAGGGGGCTTGGCCAGGGGGATCCATCCCTAAACTGCCTCCCTTGCCCCTCACTGACGCCGTGCTGTGCCCCATGTGACGAAGTGGAGATGTTCTCAATGTTGTCGTGGACTCGCAGGCCTGGGTGCTCTCAGCTCCCCACGGTTTCCAGGAAGAACCCCTAGTGTGCCAGCCCTTCTCCAGGTCACCACGTCTCTCCCAGGGTCGAGCTGCAGACTCCTCCGCCCCTGGGACCACTTGCCGCAGTCCCCAGGGGGACCCTGTTACTGCAACAGTCCTTCTCGCTGGTCCCAGGGGTTAAGCGTAGCTCCACCGCCCCCCGAAAGCGCCCCTCCCTGAGCCTTCAGCACGCCTGGTCCTCGTCAATCCCCCTTCGTTTTACTGCTCCCCAGTCACTTACTGCAAGAAGCACCATCCACGGGGTGCAGCACATCCCACTGCTACCACCAGTTGTCACGGCGTCACTGGGGCGATGCTGTGGAACTGCTCCCCACAAAGCCCGTCAGGACTCTGGGGGAGCCTCCTCTCTCTGAGCATAGGGTCTCCAGGGCAAGAAGCTTACGCAGCTTCGACCTTCCTGGGTCTGAGCTTGGTGCATTCAGCATCCCCCTTTCACACCGTGCGCTTCCCACAGCGAGTCCGCACCGGCGGTGTCCTGGGGAAGCCAGAGGGCCGTGCACCCCACCTCCACAGTCAGACATGACTCTCAACAAGCCGGTAAAATGGAAGGTTTTTAGATGACAGGAACACAGTCCAAAACAGAGCTTGTAGGTACAGAGAACGGGACCCCTAAGTCAGGTCCATCTTGGGGCTGGGGGGGCCAGAGCCCCATCTGGGCCTCTCTCCATTTCACACTAGGGCTTCTTCCTGGAAACCATGGGGAGCTGAGAGCACACAGGCCTGCGAGTCCACGACAACATTAAGAACATCCCCAGTTCGTCACACCCCACAGCACCCTGGCTCGGTGGGAACTCCAGCCATGTCGGGCCCATGTAGAGATCCGGCCTTTGGTAGCCATGGGCCAGGGCAAGCGTTCCGGTGTGTGTCAGGGAGCTGGTGGGCCCCCCTGGCTGGCACGACCATAACTGCTCCCTGGAAGGGCTCCCCGTGGGCACCAGCCTTGCCTGCTGGCCTGGCAGGGCTGAGCCGATGTGCCCAGCCGGGGCACAGCCCGATGCTGGCTAGTGTTGGGCGGGTCCCTGGTGTGGCACACGGCTTCCTGGACACACTGGGGGATCTGCTCCAGAGCCTGCGTGGGGCCAGGGTGAGCCTGGCATGGCCCAGCGAGGGGCGGGGGGTGGGAGGCTGATCCGTGCCCGCACGCCAGGATATAAATAGCCTGACAAAAATACACTCCAAGCCCAGCCAGAAAAGCGACAGCGGAACCTCCCCCCCCTCCAGGATGACATCAGCAGCTTCGAGCTCCACAGCCATCGCTTCTCCTTGAGCCCGTGCCAAAGGTCGCCCCAGAGAGCATGGGCACCAGGCCAGGGGAGTGGGCGTGCCCAGCCCACGTGCCCAGGCCAGGGGAGTGGGATGTGCCCAGCCCGCATGCCCAGGCCAGGGGAGTGGGCGTGTCCAGCCTGCAGGCCAGGGGAGTGGGGTGTGCCCAGCCTGCGTGCCAGGCCAGGGGAGTGGGGCGTGCCCAGCCTGCGTGCCAGGCCAGGGGAGTGGGCGTGCCCAGCCCATGTCCCCTGATGGCTGCCTGGGCCGGCCTTGCAAGTAACTGGCCTTGTTCACTCCCTACAGGATTACCCGGACGCGCTGCTCACCAACTATTACGTAAGTGCAGGTGCTGCTCCAGCACGGCAAGCCGGTTCCCCAGGCGCTCCAGGGCCGGCCCTGCAAGCTGGGGCCTTCCCTCTGCCCCGCACCCTGGCAGAGCATCTCCTGCTGGGGCCCCTGCACCAGGCCCTTGCCAACCGGCCAGCCAGCGCTCCTGCCCCACGGGACTGCCCAGGGCGCCCCTGTCTCCCGTGGGGCCAAGGGGGTCTGGGTCTGCCCAGGGCTCCCTCCCCCCATTATGTATTTACCCACCAGGAATTTGGGGGAATTTTCCTTACCAAGTGTCCCACTCCCTGTGGGTGCCCCCAGTGCCGGGGGGCGGGCTGGGGGGCGTGCTGGGGGGAGGGGCTGAGGCCGGGCATCCGGCTGGCAGCCCTGCTGCAGGGTCCCCATCGGCATGTGCCTAAGGGGCCCCTCCCCACGCCCTGTCTTCTCTCTTTCAGCTCTGGCCAGCCGTGCAGATTGCCAACTTCTACTTCATCCCCCTGAACCACAGGTCAGGCCCCCGCCCTGCTCCCGCCTGCCCCCCACCCCCTTGGGTGCCCCAGCGCCCCCCCACCCTGCCCCCTGCCCCCTGGCCTGCTCCCTCTCTGCCTGCTCCCCTGCCCTGCCCCCCCGCCTCCACCTGCCCTGGGACCCCACCCCCACCTGCCCCCCGCCCCCTTGGGTGCCCCAGCGCCCCCCCACCCTGCCCCCTGCCTGTGCCATGGCTCCCATCTGCCCCCCTGCCCTGC
>NW_020664920.1:31711-54520 GCF_002925995.2 Terrapene triunguis
CTCTGCGACTGCCATAGCGAATGGCCGTGGGGCCGGCCCAGCAGTGGCTCTTGGGGGAGCTCCAGGGGCCACATCACACAGCAACCATCGAACTGGCCCCCCAGGGCAGCTTCAGCAAAGGAACCGCTGGCACGTAGTGCTGGGGGGTCTGAGCTGTGCCCCACAGCTGTCCCCAGCACAGGCGGAGATTGATTCCTGCCCCACGGCTGTCCTCAGGGTGACTGAGCTGCACCCCATGGCGGTCCCTGGCGCCGGGGTAGACCGAGCTGTGCCCCATGGAGGCCCGCAGTGCTGGGGGCGATCGAGCCGTGCCCCTGGTTGGAGAGCCCCTCCCCCTCTGAGCCGTTGCCCACGCAGCCCAGGCAAGCTGGGAAGGAACTGGAGAAATAAACTCAGTGACTGGCCTTGCCGTGGCCCTGCTGCTGGGGCTGGGGGTTGGGGGCTGGGGCCACCCTGAGGGAGCCTTGCTCCAGGGGCCGGGCCGGGGTCCGCAGGAGCCGAGGGGAGCCGGCAGGAGCTGCTCCCCGGGAACCAGGCTCGGCACCGGCAGGTGCCCATGGTCATAACCCGCTGCGCAGGCAGGGCCGACGGGACACAGCCTTCCTGCAGCGCCTGCTCCTCACGGGGCAGCCGGGGCCAGAGCGCAGAGCGCCCACCTGGCAGTGCCCCTGGGCCGGCCCATCACCCGCTGCCACCTGCGCGTGGGCAGCACTGACCCCAGGGGCTGGACCAAGGGGTTTCCAGCCAGCCCCCTCGGCTCTGAGCTCTGGGAGCCTCCCACCTCGTGGGGTCCTAGAGCCCGGGCGCCAGCTCGCACCGAACATCTGTCCTGCAGCGAAGCAGCCCGAGCCCAGGCTGCAAATTCAGTGTGGACATTGCCCGGGTGACCACACCGGTCCCTTCGGGCTTGGGGATCTCGCATTGCAGCCTGGGTCACTGTACCAGCCTTGCCAGCCCAGGCCGGAGCCCCACGTCTGCACTGTCATTGCTAGCCGTGCTAGTGCCATTGGTGCCAGCAGGAGGGTGCCAGTCCCTGCTGCGCTCAGCCTGTCTGTGCTGGGGCCAGCCTCGCCATGTGAGAGGTACGCCAACCAGCGGCGTAGCCAGGTCCTAAGTGCAGGGGGAGCAAACCTAAAAAAGGCGCCCCCCCTTTGGCTCCTCCTCCGGCCGCGCCGTGCCCCCCCCACTGGCTCCTCCAGCCGTGCTGCGCCCCCCCCTTGGCTCCTCCAGCCACGCTGCGGCCATGCTGCGCCCCCCCCCCTCGGAGGGGCTTGGGCAGGGGACTGGGGGCGGGCTGGCGGTGAGGGCTAGTTGGGGCTGGCGGCTCCCCCCGGCGTAGCAGCAGGCACAGCCTTCGGGGAGGCCGGAGGGCTCCTCATGGCAGAGGTGGGAGGAGAGCCGCACGGCTCTGGCCGCGTTCTGGGAACTGGGGCCACCGCCCTGGGGCCCGAGCCGGGCTGGAGCCGCTGGGGCCGGAGCTGCTTGGCTGGGGCTGGAGGGAGCCGCGCCGTGCCTCCCCGGAGCCCTCCTCCTCCTGTTCCCCGCCCGCCCCAGCTTACCTGCTGCTGCCGGCCTGCCCCTGCTTGTTTTCAGACTTCCCGCGAACATCTGATTCGCGGGAAGCAGGGGAGGGGGAGGAGCAGGGGGGTGGAGCGTTCAGGGGAGGGGAGGAGGGGGAAGTGAGCTAGGGGAGGGGTGGTTAGCTGCGGGGCCCTTTTAGGCGCGGCCAGCCCTGCTCAGGCGCTGCTTTTGAAAAATGTGATGAGGGGAAGCGGCTGCTTCCCCTGCATCTCACTAGCTACGCTACTGACGCCAACCCCCCTCTGCGCACAAGGTCTCGGGCAGGGGCAGGGGATGCACATCCCTGCTTGGTGCCTCAGTTTCCCCCCGAAGCAGGGCTGCTGATGCTAAGCTGGAGCGGCCCTGGGCAGTGCCCATGGGGGCGGGGGCTGCGCTCTGGCCCCTCCACTCTGGGCAGAGCGAGCGCGTTAACTCGCCGGGGTGTCAGTGTGTGGGTGAGGCTGCAGAGCCACTTCTGGGGCAGCTGGTGCCTGGCAGCTCGGACATGGCATTGGCTGCACCCCGGCAGGAGGTGGGCACGACGGGTGGGGTGGTGAGGGTGGGGCAATTGGGCCAGGTCCAACCCTCGGGGCCCAGCCACTGCCAACAGTGCAGCAGAAACGTTACCTCCCTGCCCTGCCAGCTCCCGGGCACAAAGGACATCTGGCCCGGATCCCCAGGTCTGGTGCTCTCGCACGGCTCTGGCCCAGTCCCTGGGAGGCCCCCTTCAGTGTGTCAGCCCCGTCAGGGTCACACACTCACTGGGGTGAGCCTCTTGGCTTCCCCATCTCCCGCAACCAAACCTCAGAGCCTTCAGCGTCCCTGGGTCACGGCAGCGAGTCCACCCAAGCTGGACACGGGGGAGACTTGTACGCCCAGAAGGAGCAATGCACCCCCACATTCTTTACCCTGCAGTGACTCCCAGCCAGCGGGGTAACTCCCGGGCCAGACCTCATTCCCAGCCGGGGTTCGGTACTCCCCCCCTCCCTTTTGTCTTTGTTTCTTCCATGTCTCAAGCAGTCATCTTGGGTGGGGATTCAGTGAAGAAGGAACCAAGATTAACTCACTCCCCAGCCTTAAATAGGGTTTGCGTGTGGCGAGAATCCTTTGTCTCCCAGTTTAACCCCCCAAGATGGTGTCCAGTATCAGGTGACAGGATCACATGACCCTGCAGTGTCAAAGCAGCATCCCAGGAAACTTCTCAGGAAGGAGGAAGTTTAGTGTCTTCAAAGTCCTGTCGTTCCCTCTAATGGCCCATCCAGGCTGATTGCCTACGGTCTGGTGGGCGTTCCCCAGGTGAAAACACAGTTGTAATTGTTACATAGTCAATAATCCTAACTTCAGATACAGAACTGATACATGCACACACAGTGGATAATCGCATTCAGTAAATCAGAACCTTTCCAATGATACCTCACATGAGCCATCTTGCATAAAATACATCTTACTTATGCCATCTTCATATCATAAGCATATTTCTATGAAGAATATGGGGCATAATGTCACACCGCCCTCCTTAGATTCCTGCCAGAGGGTTAGTCACTGCTAATGCGAAGGCCGTGTGCCGAATGCCCTCTTTAGGTCATGGTTAACTAACTTCTTAGGGCTTGTCTACACTAGCGCGCGGGGTCGATCTAAAATCCGTGTGTGACGAAGTGACAACGTGAATAACGTAGCTGAAGTCGATGTACTTAGATCTACTTCCCACGGTGTCTTCACTGCAGTAAGTCGACAGCTGATGCTCTCCCGTCGACTTGCGCTTCTCGTTCTGGTGGAGCACTGGAGTCGACGGGAGAGCGCTCAGCGGTCGATTTATCGCATCTATACTAGATGCAATAAATCAACCCCCACTGGATTGATCGCTACCTGCCAATCTGGCGGGTAGTGTAGACAAGCCCTTAGTGTTACCAAAAATTGCAGTGTTACCCACAGATGTTTTTGGGTTTCTGGGTTTCTTTTGGGGTTCTGGGGTTCTTTTTCCAAGTTGCCTGAAAGCCTTTGAATGTGCAACATTGTTAACAAAATGTAGATATCAATATCTTTTAGAGGTAGGTTGTCACAGAGTCCCTGGGCGATGCTCTGGAACTGCTCCCCACAAAGCCAGTCAGGACTTTGGGGAGCCTCCTCTCCCATGGAGCAGACTGTCTTCAGGGCAAGAAGCTCACATGGCTTCACCTTCCTGGGTCTGACCCTGAAGCATTCAGCATATGCCCCTCCGTGCGCTTCCCACAGCGAGTCCGCCCAGGCGGGGTCCCGGGGAAGCCAGAGGGTTCTGCACCCCCCACTTCGCAGTCAGACGTGACACTCAGCCAGCCAGTAAAACAGAGGTTTATTAGCTGCCAGGAACACGGTCTAAAACAGAGCTTGTAGGTCCAGCAAACGGGACCCCTCCGCCAGGTCCATAAGGGGTCCCGCGAGCCAGACAACCCCGTCTGCCCTCACTCCCCGTCCCCAGCCAGCTCCAAACTGAAACCCCCTCCAGCCTCTCCTTCTCTGCGGAGTTCCTTTCCCAGGCTAGGAGGTCACCTGACCTCTTTGTTCTCCCACACCTTTAGCTATCACCTTGCAGGGGGGAAGGACCTGGCCATTAGTTGCCAGGGAGACAGAGGCACCCACACAGTATTCAGAGGAAACATTAACAACAGTCCCACTTCGTCACATCGGTGTCTGGGCATTTAGCCACCTATGCCATGAGCTGGTGTGCCTCCATTTCCCCTTCCACACAGCAATCTAGATTGGTTACGCTTTCTCTGCTGTGCCGAGCTCCAAGCCTGTTCACAGGTCCTAGCTGAGAAACAGTATTCTCATAGGACTTCCTTGTTACCACTCCTAGCCCGTACAAAAGTTTCTTCCAAAAATCATGCATGTTACACATTTTTAAAGGATTTACCATCAGCACCAAATTCTTTGTCTCAACCCATAGATTGTGAATGAAGAGGCATAAAATTACAGCAAATTCATGACAGGGCGGCACTTCCAAGTGTGATGGTCATACCACGCCTTCTGTTCAGACAGTCCAGTTTGTTCAGCATTCGTTGCATTTTCCAACCCTTTCCTGTACCACCGTATGTGTTCAGATACAGGTTTTCTCTCCCCTTTAGTACAGGTTCTTAATTCAGGCATGTCTTTGGGGCGGTGGGGAGGAAGGGGTGTAAGGAGACCTTGCATGTAATTGACCCTTCCCCTGTGGAGTTGCATTTCATCTCTAGGGCTAAGCCCATGTGATGAATCCACCCACCCACCCATCTGGGGCGTCTTTGTGTTTCTCACTCCCATTACTCAGCGACCTGGGCGTAGCTGTTGGGAGGAGTTTACCTGCCCGGGAAATGGCTGCCTCCTCCCCATTAGCATTTTCACTGACACACCAGTTCTCAGACAGAGTTAGTTTTTAGAAATACATCAAGAACAACATTTTGCAAAAGTGGGAACGGGATTGGGGTTCTCTCTGTCACCTCTCTCTCTCCCTGAGAGGTCTGTTGTGTGACGGCTCCCCTCCGGAAGGTCAGTTACACAATTCCCTCCTAAAACCTGAGCCACCGGGACGGTGCCTGGGAGCACGGATGCCAATCCAGCAAATTTCTCCTGGGTAAACCCTCCCATGTAATCAGTGAGGAGACATTTCGGTACTTCCCCACATCCCTGCCTAACTTCCTTCTCTGGGCCTCCCTCTAAGGCACACACCTCTGTGCTCTCTAGAGCGGGATCTAGCCCCTATTCAGCCATGGGCTCACAGCTAACAGCCAGCTCAGTCCTTTCACTGGCAAGCACTGTGCCCTCCTGCCTCTTTGAATTGGGTTTGCCTCCAGCTACAGAGCTGAGGGAACCCTACCCACTGCAGCAGTCTCTAAATTCCACCACCCTCCTTTGGGCTTCTCTCTAGGACACATCGCCCTCTGCATTCTAGAGTGAGATCTGCCCCTCGCGCAACTGCCACCTGGACGGCAGCCTTCTCACAGAGACACAAAACCAACAGAAACCTGATGAGGTTCAACAAGGACAAGTGCAGAGTCCTGCACTTAGGAAGAAAGAATCCCATGCACTGCTACAGGCTGGGGACCGAATGGCTAAGCAGCAATTCTGCAGAAAAGGACCTAGGGGTTACAGTGAACAAAAAGTTGGATATGAGTTGACAGTGTGCCATAGAATCATAGAATCTCAGGGTTGGAAGAGACCTCAGGAGGTATCTAGTCCCACCCCCTGCTCAAAACAGGACCAACCCCAACTAAATCATCCCAGCCAGGGCTTTGTCAAGCCTGACCTTAAAAACCTCTAAGGAAGGAGATTCCACCACCTCCCTAGGTAACCCATTCCAGTGCTTCACCACCCTCCTAGTGAAAAAGTTGTTCCTAATATCCAACCTAAATCTCCCCCACTGCAACTTGAGACCATTACTCCTTGTTCTGTCATCTGCTACCACTGAGAACAGTCTAGATCCATCCTCTTTGGAACCCCCTTTCAGGTAGTTGAAGGCTGCTATCAAATCCCCCCTCACTCTTCTCTTCTGCAGACTAAACAATCCCAGTTCCCTCAGCCTCTCCTCATAAGTCATGTGCTCCAGCCCCCTAATCATTTTTGTTTCCCGCTGCTGGACCCAATTTTTCCACTTCCTTCTTGTAGTGTGGGGCCCAAAACTGGACACAGTACTCCAGATGAGGCCTCACCAATGCCGAATAGAGGGGAATGATCACGTCCCTCGATCTGCTGGCAATGCTCCTCCTTATACAGCCCAAAATGCCCTTAGCCTTCTTGGCAACAAGGGCACACGGTCAACTCATATCCAGCTTCTCGTCCACTGTAACCCCTAGGTCCTTTTCTGCAGAACTGCTGCCTAGCCAGTCGGTCCCTAGTCTGTAGCAGTGCATGGGATTCTTCTCTCCTTTGAACCTCATCAGGTTTCTTTCGGCCCAATCCTCTAATTTGTCTAGGTCCCTCTGTAGCCTATCCCCACCCTCCAGTGTATCTACCACTCCTCCCAGTTTAGAGTCATCTGCAAACTTGCTGAGGGTGCAGTCCACGCCATCCTCCAGATCATTAATGAAGATATTGAACAAAACCGGCCCCCAGGACCTACCCTTGGGGCACTCCGCTTGAAACCGGCTGCCAACTAGACATGGAGCCATTGATCACTACCCGTTGAGCCCGATGATCTAGCCAGCTTTCTATCCACCTTATAGTCCATTCATCCAGCCCATACTTCTTTAACTTGCTGGCAAGAAGGCGAACGGCATATTGGGCTGTATTAGTAGGAACATTGTCAGCAGATTGAGGGAAGTGATTATTCCCCTCTATTTGACACTGGTGAGGCCACACTTGGAGTATTGCATCCAGTTTTGGTCCCCCCCACTACAGAAGGATGTGGACAAATTGGAGAGAGTCCAGCGGAGGGCAACGGAAATGATTAGGGGGTTGGGGCACATGACTTATGAAGAGAGGCTGAGGGTACTGGGGTTATTTAGTCTGCAGAAGAGTGAGGGGGGATTTGATAGCTGCCTTCAACTACCTGAGGGGGGGTTCCAAAGAGGATGGAGCTCGGCTGTTCTCAGTGGTGGCAGATGACAGAACAAGGAGCAATGGTCTCAAGTTGCAGTGGGGGAGGTCTAGGTTGGATATTAGGAAACACTATTTCACTAGGCGGGTGGTGAAGCACTGGAATGGGTTACCTAGGGAGGTGGTGGAGTCTCCTTCCTTGGAGGTTTTTAAGGTCAGGCTTGACAAAGCCCTGGCTGGGATGATTTAGTTGGGGTTGGTCCTGCTTTGAGCAGGGGGTTGGTCTAGATGACCTCCTGAGGTCTCTTCCTACTCTAATCTTCTATGATTCCCTTCCCCCTTGGAGAGAAATCTGTCTTTAGCCTCTGAGCTGTAAGAGCTGGTCTCAACCACACCCACCCCGACAGTAGACTGTGTGCCACTGCTGCAGAAGAATTGGAGAGACACTCTCCCATTTCCCCAGCCGTTTCTGTGACTTCACTCTTTCCCTCTGGGGCTTCAGCACAAGATTCCTCCTTGCTGCTGACAGACCCCTGGACAGCCTGAACCACATTGAAAAAGTTATTTCCCAATAATATTTGGGTTGGGTTATGGGGAATAGCAGCAACTGTTAATTCAGCTTGCAAATTCTCAGTTTCCATGTGCACTTTAGCCAAAGGCACAAGGATTTTGTGACTTCCTACTAGCAAAAGCTTTGCCATCTGTCCTGGCAGTATGTCTTTTACAAACCCTGTATGATAAGTGGCAACTGCCTGAGGTGTCTCTGTGCTCTGGGTAGCAGCATTTCTGTGAGTTGCCTGCTGCCTGTTCCCACTCAGCACAGAGCATTTATTCCTCAGGTGCTCAGTGGAATGACAATGGTAGCACCTTCTGGTCTCCTCTGCTTTCACAGGAGATTTGGGACGAGGACTGGAGGAGTGACCTTGGGGAGGTGAGTGTCCAGCCTCCCATCCACCCTCCTTCTTCCCAAGGTTCAGAAAAGGGCAACTATAATGATGAGGGGTTTGGAACGGGTCCCATAGGAGGAGAGATGCTAGGACTCTTCAGCTTGGAAAAGAGGAGACTAAGGGGGGATATGATAGAGGTCTATAAAATCATGAGTGATGTGGAGAAAGTGGATAAAGAAAAGTTATTTACTTATTTCCCATAATACAAGAACTAGGGGCCACCAAAGGAAATTAATGGGCAACAGGTTTAAAACAAATAAAAGGAAGTTCTTCTTCACGCAGCGCACAGTCAACTTGTGGAACTCCTTGCCTGAGGAGGTTGTGAAGGCTAGGACTATAACAGGGTTTAAAAGAGAACTGGATAAATTCATGGAGGTTAAGTCCATTAATGCCTATTAGCCAGGATGGGTAAGGAATGGTGTCCCTAGCCTCCGTTTGTCAGAGGGTGGAGATGGATGGCAGGAGAGAGATCACTTGATCATTGCCTGTTAGGTTCACTCCCTCTGGGGCACCTGGCATTGGCCACTGTCGGTAGACAGGATAGTGGGCTGGATGGACCTTTGGTCTGACCCAGTACAGCTGTTCTTATGTTCTTATATTCTTATTTGCAGCAAATATTGTACCAAGGTTGTTGGGTGAGGTGTCTATGACAAGGTTATGATTTGCTGATTATGATTATGCTGTCTATATGGGTGTATCATTTTTGTATCTGAAGTTATGAATATTGGCTATGTACTTGTATCTCAATGTGTTTGATTCTAAGTAACACCAGTGAAGCATTTGGCCATCTTATTCAGAAGGGACTCTTCAGATTAAGTGCTCCATCAAGAAACACATAACTGACAATGGACCTTGGGAGGCTCCAATCCACATGAGAAGTGTTCCTGGGACGTTCAAGGCAGCATGGGACGTTCAAGGCAGCATGTGAGCAATGGCTGCTCTCTCTGGAAAAGACCTGAATCATGCATGGACATGTGACTTGCCCATGTGACTCCAAACTCCATCTTGCTGCTGTGATTTTCCACAGTAAGAAGAAAGGGGTACTTCCATATGGCAGAGGATATAAAAGGCCCTGGAAACCCCTGCATTTTGTCTTCAATCCTGCTTCTGACTGCTGGAGGAACTTTGCTACAAACTGAAGTTCTGAACAAAGGACTGAAGGACCCATCCCAGCTGGGGATGTTCCAGAGACTTGATTTGAACCTGCAGTTTATTCCATCACTGCTACAAGCCTGAACCAATAACTTTGCCATTACTGTATGTAATTGATCCCATTTAACCAATTCTAGCTCTCATCTCTATCTTTTTCCTTTTATGAATAAACCTTTAGATTTTAGATTCTAAAGGATTGGCAACAGCGTGATTTGTGGGTAAGATCTGATTCGTATATTGACCTGGGTCTGGGGCTTGGTCCTTTGGGATCAAGAGAACCTTTTTCCTTTTACTGGGGTCTTGGTTTTCATAACCATTCGTCCCCATAACGAGTGGCACTGGTGGTGATACTGGGAACTGGAGTGTCTAAGGGAATTGCTTGTGTGATTTGTGGTTAGCCAGTGGGGTAAAACCAAATTCCTCTCTGTCTGGCTGGTTTGGTGCCTTAATTGTAAAGGAAACCCAGCCTTGGGCTGTAACTGCCCTGCTCTAAGCAATTTGTCCTGAATTAATACTCTATATTGTGTCCCACCAGAGGCAGCATTGTTACACTGGAGAATTACGGACCAGTCAGTTTAACTTCTGTACCTAGTAAGATAATGGAGCAAATAACTAAGAAATCAATTTGCAGATACCTAGAAGATAATGAGGTGATAAGTAACAGTCAGCATGGATTTGTCAAGAACAAATCGTGTCAAACCAACCTGATCGCTTTCTTTGACAGGGTAACAAGCCTTGTGGATGGGAGAAAGTGGTAGATGTGGTATATCTTGACTTTAGTAAAGCTTCTGATACTGTCTCGCATGACCTTCTCATAAACAAACTAGGGAAATGCAACCTAGATGGAGCTCCTATAAAGTGGGTGCAAAACTGGTTGGAAAACTATTCCCAGAGAGTAGTTATCAATGGTTCACAGTCATGTCGAAAGGACATAACGAGTGGGGTCCCGCAGGGATCGGTTCTGGGTCCAGTTCTGTTCAATATCTTCATCAATGATTTAGAGAATGGCATAGGGAGTACACTTATAAACTTTGCGGACGATACCAAGCTGGGAGAGGTTGCAAGTGCTTTGGAGGATAAGATTAAAATTCAAAATGATCTGGACAAACTGGAGAAATGATCTGAAATAAATAGGATGAAATTCAATAAGAACAAATGCAAAGTACTCCACTTAGGAAGGAACAATCATTTGCAAAAAACAGTTGCACACACAAAATAGGAAATGACTGCCTAGGAAGGAGTACTGTGGAAAGGGATCTGGGGGTGATAGTGGATCACAAGCTAAATATGAGTCAACACTGTAATGCTGTTGCAAAAAAAGCAAACACCATTCTGGGATGTTGTGACATTATTGATGTAATCTGGGACCATATAAAACATGGTTGCATCCGAAGTCCTGTAGTGGCACCAAATCTTGTATAAAGGGGGGTCAAATGAGGTGTCTAAGACAAGGTTATGGTTGGCTGGTTATGATTATGCTGTCTATATGTGTGTATCAATTTTGTAGTTGAAGTTATAAATATTGGCTCTATACTGTCTGTATTTCAAACTTATGCTATGCTGCTGGGTGACATCCCAGACAAACTGGTGTTAGCTCTGCCTAGCCTGATTGATGGCCCATTAAGGACCATCAGCTACAACTGACCCATTGAGAGAAGGCAAATACGCCTTGTAACTCAGCAAAGTATGCAGGGACTGGCCCATGTGACTCCAGACTCCATTTTGCTGTAATTTTCCACAGTAAGAACAAAGAGGTGTTCTTACACCTGGAAAAGACTATATAAGGCTGATGCCTCATCTCCATCTTGTCTTCAATCCTGCTTCATACCTCTGGAGGGACTTTGCTACAAGCTGAAGCTTTGAACAAAGGACTGAGGACCCATCCCAGCTGTGGATGTTCCAGAGACTAGATTTGAACCTGCAGTTTATTCTATCGCTGCTACAAGCCTGAACCAAGAACTTTGCCATTACTGTATGTAATCGATTCCATTTAACCAATTCTAACTCTCATCTCTATCTTTTTCCTTTTATGAATAAACCTTTAGATTTTAGATTCTAAAGGGTTGGCAACAGCGTGAGTTGTGGGTAAGATCTGATTTGTATATTGACCTGGGTCTGGGGCTTGGTCCTTTGGGATCAGGAGAACCTTTTTCTTTTACTGGGGTATTGGTTTTCATAACCATTTGTCCCCATAACGAGTGGCACTGGTGGTGATACTGGGAAACTGGAGTGTCTAAGGGAATTGCTTGTGTGACTTGTGGTTAGCCAGTGGGGTGAGACCGAAGTCCTCTTAGTCTGGCTGATTTGGTTTGCCTTAGAGGTGGAAAAACCCTCAGCCTTGGGCTGTAACTGCCCTGTTTGAGCAATTTGTCCTAAATTGGCACTCTCAGTTGGGTCCCGCCAGAACCGCATTGTTACAGATGTATTAACAGTCATGTTGAAAGCAAGACACAAGCAGTAATTCTTCCGCTCTACTCCATGCTGATACAGCCTCAACTGGAGTATTGTGTCCAGTTCTGGGCACCACATTTCAGGAAAGATGTGGACAAACTGGAGAAAGTCCAGAGAAGAGCAACAAAAATGATGAAAGGTCTAGAAAACATGACCTATGAGGGAAGATTGAAAAAATTGGGTTTGTTTATGCTGGAAACGAGAAGACTGAGGGGGGAATGTGATAACAGTTTTCAAGTACATTAAAGGTTGTTATAAGGAAGCGGGCTAAAAATTATTGTTCTTAACCTCTGAGGATAGGACAAGAAGCAATGGGTTTAAACTGCAGCAAGGGCGGTTTAGGTTGGACATTAAGAAAAAGTTCCTAATTGTCAGGGTGGTTAAACACTGGAATAAATTTCCCAGGGAGGTTGTGGACTCTCCATCACTGGGGATTTTTAAGAGCAGGTTGGACAAACGCCTGTCAGGGATAGTCTAGACAATACTTAGTCCTGCCCTGAGTGCCGGGGATGGGACTAGGTGACCTCTCGAGGTCCCTTCCAGTTCTATGATTCTGTGATAATCTCATGGAGCCTCTCAAAGGTGATGAAATGTCCCCAGACTTGCTGTATGCAGGACACTTGTGGATTTTTGGAGAGGGGGGCCCCCTGGTGTGGGGTTCTGGTTCCACTTCTCTATCAAGGTGTCACAGAGTGAGGGGGAGTCAGGGCCCCGCACCCCCCACTTCCTGCGATTCACCGTGACTCTCAGCCTGCCAGTAACACAGAAGGTTTATTAGACGACAGGAACACAGTCCAAAACAGAGCTTGTAGGTACAGGAAACAGGACCCCTCAGCCAGGTCCATCTTGGGGGTGGGGAGCCCAAACCCAGGTTCTGGGCCTCCCCCCATCTCCCCAGCCAGCTCCCAACTGAAACCCCCTCCAGCTGTCTCACCCAGCCACCCCCTCCCCCGGCTCCTCCTCCAGCCTTTGTCCAGTTTCCTGGGCAGAAGGTGTCACCTGGCCCCAACCCCCTCCTGAGCTCTGGTTACAAAGGGCAGCCACCATCCTTTATGTGCTGGCCATCAAGTGTCATCCCTCAGTGAAGTCACCCCCTTATTTCCCATCACCATCTAGTATTAAAGCAGACGGTAAACTAGTAAAACTCTCCTGCAACATTCCCAGGTCAATCCGCGCTGCTCCCTTCTTCGCTCCCTGCTCCGTCACATCTTTCCCCCCTTTGAGACTGAACTGAGCGGGGTCACTCTGCCCAGTGACTTGGGGAGGTTCAGGGCCCCCTCTCCGGGACAACGCGTCCGCTATCAGGTTGGCACTTCCCTTCACATGGACCACGTCCATGTCATAATCCTGCAGGAGCAGACTCCACCTCAGGAGCTTGGCGTTGGCTCCTTTCATCTGGTGCAGCCAGGTCAGGGGAGAGTGGTCGGTGTACACGGTGAAGTGTTGCCCAAAGAGATATGGCTCTAGTTTCTTGAGGGCCCACATCATGGCCAGGAATTCCTTCTCGATGGCCGCGTAGTTCTGCTCCCGGGGAAGCAACTTCTTGCTCAGGTACACGATGGGGTGTCTCTCCCCCTTTTCATCCTCCTGCATTAACACCGCCCCCAGTCCCGTGTCTGAGGCGTCGGTGAACACCATAAAGGGCTTGTCAAAGTCTGGGTTTGCCAGAACTGGGCCACTGACCAGAGCCTCCTTCAGCGCCCGGAGAGCCTTCTGGCACTCCTCGGTCCAGACCACCTTGTCTGGTTTCCCCTTCTTGCACAGCTCAGTGATGGGGGCGGCTATGGCACTAAAGTGGGGCACGAACCTTCGATAGTACCCCGCCATCCCAATAAAGGCCTGGACCTGCTTTTTGGTTTGCGGGGTGGGCCAGTCTCTGATCCCCTCCACTTTGGCTGGTTCCGGCTTTAGGCAGCCGCTCCCCACCCGGTGACCTAGGTAGGATACCTCAGCCATCCCCACCTTGCACTTCTCAGCTTTTACGGTCAGCCCAGCCTCCTGGAGTCGGTCCAGCACTTGTTTAACCTGGGACACGTGACCCTCCCAGGTCTGGCTAAAGACACAGATGTCGTCAATATACGCCACGGCAAAACTCTCCATCCCCCTCAGCAGCTGATCCACCAGGCGCTGGAAGGTGGCCGGCGCTCCCTTGAGGCCGAAAGGCAGGGTCAGGAACTCATAGAGCCCCAGAGGGGTGATGAAGGCTGATTTCAGCCTGGCATCTGCATCCAGTGGCACTTGCCAGTAGCCTTTTGTAAGATCCATGGTGGTAAGGTACCGAGCGCCTCCCAGCTTGTCTAGGAGCTTGTCAGGCCTGGGCATGGGGTAGGCATCAGCTACAGTGATGGCATTGAACTTCTGATAGTCCAAACAGAACCGGATCGACCCGTCCTTTCTGGGGACCAGCACCACTGGCGAGGCCCAAGGGCTGGAAGACGGCTGGATCATCCCCAAAGCCAGCATGTCCCTGACCTCTCTTTTCAGATCGTGAGCTGTTTTCCCTGTGACACGGAAGGGGGAGCATCTTATAGGCGGGTGCGATCCTGTCTGCACCCGGTGGACAGTCAGATTAGTGCGTCCAGGCTGGTTGGAAAACAGCTGTCGGTACAAATGCAGCACCCCTCTGATCTCAGCTTGCTGGGCCGGGGTCAGCTGATCAGAGAACATAAGAATGTAAGAACATAAGAGCGGCCGTACCGGGTCAGACCAAAGGTCCATCTAGCCCAGTATCCTGTCTACCGACAGTGGCCAATGCCAGGTGTCCCAGAGGGAGTGAACCTAACAGGCAATGATCAAGTGATCTCTCTCCTGCCATCCATCTCCACCCTCTGACAAACAGAGGCTAGGGACACCATTCCTTACCCATCCTGGCTAATAGGCATTAATGGACGTAACCTCCATGAATTTATCCAGTTCTCTTTTAAACCCTGTTATAGTCCTAGCCTTCACAACCTCCTGAGGCAAGGAGTTCCACAGGTTGACTGTGCGCTGTGTGAAGAAGAACTTCCTTTTATTTGTTTTAAACCTGCTGCCTATTAATTTCATTTGGTGGTCCCTAGTTCTTATATTATGGGAACAAGTAAATAACTTTTCCTTATTCACTTTCTCCACACCACTCATGATTTTATATACCTCTATCATATCCCCCATAGTCTCCTCTTTTCCAAGCTGAAGAGTCCTAGCCTCTTTAATCTCTCCTCATATGGGACCCGTTCCAAACCCCTAATCATTTTAGTTGCCCTTCTATGAACCTTTTCTAATGCCAGTATATCTTTTTTGAGATGAGGAGACCAAATCTGTACGCGGTATTCAAGATGTGGGTGTACCATGGATTTATATAAGGGCAATAAGATATTCTCCGTCTTATTCTCTATCCCTTTTTAATGATTCCTAACATCCTGTTTGCTTTTTTGACCGCCTCTGCACACTGCATGGACATCTTTAGAGAACTATCCACGATGACTCCAAGATCTTTTTCCTGACTTGTTGTAGCTAAATTAGCCCCCATCATATTGTATGTATAGTTGGGGTTATTTTTCCCAATGTGCATTACTTTACATTTATCCACATTAAATTTCATTTGCCATTTTGTTTCCTAATCACTTAGTTTTGTGAGATCTTTTTGAAACAAACTTTGCCACCTCACTGTTTACCCCTTTCTCCAGATCATTTATGAATAAGTTGAATAGGATCGGTCCTAGGACTGACCCTTAGGGAACACCACTAGTTACCCCTCTCCATTCTGAAAATTTGCCATTTATTCCTACCCTTTGTTCCCTGTCTTTTAACCAGTTCTCAATCCATTAAAGGATTTTCCCTCTTATCCCATGACAGCTTACTTTGCTTAAGGGCCTTTGGTGAAGGACCTTGTCAAAAGCTTTCTGGAAATCTAAGTACACTATGTCCACTGGATCCCCCTTGTCCACCTCTTGGGATAACAAGCCTGGTACATATCAATTTCTTTGTTAAATTGACGAACTCATATAAGCTTGTAGCGTCCAGGGGGCATAACTGGACACTGCAAGATGGAGGTTCCTAGGGTTGTGTCTGGGACCGGAGATATTGGCTAGTGTCATTCGGTTGCAAGTAGCTGGGAGCAGCTTACATAGAATCATAGAATATCAGAGTTGGATGGGACCTCAGGAGGTATCTAGTCCAACCCCCTGGTGGCTACTAATACAGCCCAATATACCGTTAGCCTTCTTGGCTACAAGGGCACACTGCTGACGCATATCCAGCTTCTCATCCACTGTAATCCCCAGGTCCTTTTCTGCAGAACTGCCACTTAGCCAGTTGGTCCCCAGCCTGTAGCAGTGCATGGGATTCTTCCGTCCTAAGTGCAGGACTCTGCACTTGTCCTTGTTGAACCTCATCAGATTTCTTTTGGCCCAATCCTCCAATTTGTCTATCCCTACCCTCCAGCGTATCTACCTCTCCCCCCAGCTTAGTGTCATCTGCGAACTTGCTGAGAGTGCAATCCATCCCATCGTCCAGATCATTAATAAAGATGTTGAACAAAACCAGCCCCAGGACCGATCCCTGGGGCACTCTGCTTGATACCAGCTGCCAACTAGACATGGAGACGTTGATCACTACCCATTGAGCTCGACAATCTAGCCAGCTTTCTATCCACCTTATAGTCTGCACACTAAGTGGCTTGACAGTGTGTACACCTTGGGAGTTACAATGCAGAAAGCTGCTTTACTGTGCAGAAACTTGCCAGTGTAGACAAGGCCTGAATGAATGGTCCCCTGACAGCTAGCCGGGAGGGGGAGAGACTTTGGGTGTGTTTATGTAAATACACTTTGCTCCTGCGCTGCTTATATATTCAGCAGCTAGAGTGGTGTCAAAGTAATCAATTTTGGCTGGGGTTGGGGACGAATCACTTTAGTACTGAATGCAGGGGTAGTGAAATGCTGTTACCAAAATGTTGTAATTATTGTAGGAATACAAAGAAGCAGGACTATGCTTAACCTGTCCCAAATGAGGGGGGTCAGCTGAAAGAACCTCGTTAAGCCAGGGGCTCGAATGCCAGAGTCCTGTGACAGTAAGGGTGGGTGGGAACAGATGTTCCAGCCAGGAGGGGTGTGGCCTCTGCCTAGGAGTCCCTAGCCTGGTTTGACTGTTCCTCCCCCACTGGTCAAAGAACAAGCTAAATAAGGACTCGTCTACACTGGCAAGCACTGCCGTGGCACCAGCACTCTAAAAATGCCATCTGCCCGGGGGGGCAGCTCCCAGCGCTGGTGCTCTGTCTACACTGGCACTTTACAGCACTGAAACTTGTGCTCAGGGGGGTGTTTTTTCACACCCCTGAGCCAGAAAGTTGCAGTGCTGTAAAGTGCCAGTGTAGACAAGGCTTCAGTTTCATTGGGAGCCTCTTTTGTTATTTTAAATGCTCCATCACTGCGAGCTGGAATCACTTGAGCGGGGGCAGTGTCTCTGCCCAGCCTGCAAAGAGCCAGAAATCCCAAAGAGGCTGATGAGCAGAGGTCACAGCAGAGAGGCAGGTGGCTGGCAATCGAGTGGTGGGTGAGCGGCCAGCTAGCTGTCAGGGGATCATTCATTCAGACCCTGCTGTCTCACCGCACTGGGTAATGGGAAGTCAGAAATGCAGGTGCCTTAGGCATCCCCTGGCTCACCACCAGACACTGGACTCTATGATGAGCGGTTACTGAAAACCAATTTCATCACATCGAGGGGCCTCTAATCCCAAGAGAGCAGCCACTTAGCCAGGTCAATAGCCAGCTCAGCTCTGCCCCAGTAACCACACTGCTGCCACGCCTGTAGTCACTAAAAGCTACAGGGTTAATAGCAAATGCAAGACGAGCGCTACTAATAGTCAACAGAGCATATACAGCCCATCATTGCAAAGCCCTTGTATAGGGCTGTGGCAGTGACGGAATAGCCTGCTGGCTTGCAGCGTCTCGCTGGTATCTCCCAAAAGTCTGGAAGGTCCTCGGTCCATAGTTCAAAATGCTCCGTTTAGCTGTAAATCCACAGCCCAGAGAATCAGGGCAGGAAATGGAGGGCCAAACGGAGATTTCTCAGGGTCTTTTATACCCTCTGCCATGTGCCTGGAAATTCACTGTCTCAAGCAAGCCCACAGCCCAGGGGCATGGGAAGTTACTGGCCCATGCTGGAATCCAGGGTCACATGCTTTGCTGACTCAGGGCAGCCCTTGCCCAGATCCCGCTGCGGTGCCCACAGGAACGCTCACTGGGCAGGACGAGTTTCCTTTCTGGCCCATTGTGAGCGTGAAGTGTCCTTAATGGGCCAGCAGCTGTCTGGCCTTGCAGTCAATCTATCGGGGCTCACCCCGGCCGCCAACCCGTGTGTGATGCCAGGGCATTGCCAATACTCATCACTTCAGCCAGTCGCACCTTCTCCAGGGCCGCCGGCCGGGACGTGCTTCGTACCAGATTTGCTGCAATTGTCTAACCCTGGCAGCATTCTCTCGCCCGGCATCGCAGCCTGTCTGCCACGGAGCCGGGCTGCTAGACGCCTGCTGGGGGGCGCTGGCTGTGGAGCTGCTCCGTGAGCTGAGGGCAGAATGGGGCAGAGGTGAGGGGTTGGCGGTGCCGGCTCCTGCAGATGAGTGACTTGGTGGAGAGGCCGTGGGGGGAGAGGGTGCAGATGGGTGGGAGGTCTGGGCATAAGGGGCGTGTGAGGCTAGTGCTGTGGGAGCGGGTGGCTTCTATGGGGCATGCAGGAGGGTCTCGCAGCCAGGAAGTGGGGAGGCTGTTTGTGGACCCCTCCTCCCCACGCCCTGTGCCCCACACGCATGGCCTGCTGGGACAAGGCTGCGGCCAGCAAGGGCCCACAATTAACCCCTTCCTAATGGAGAAGTTCTGTTTGAGAATGTCGGTCCCCTTGTTTTGTGCTCGTGACAGATTCTCACGCGGGTAAATCATCGGCCTCCTTCCCTCTCTCACTCACCATGGCTGATGGGCCAAGCTGGGGGCAGGGGGCTCTGTGGGGCTGGGCTGGGCCATTATATGGGTCACAGGACCCCCGCAGCTCACCTGAGGCCTCCAGGGCTCCTGGCTAGGAACATGCTGAGCCGACACCAGAGGGTGGCATGACCGTTATGCCGCAGCCTCCGCTCAGCCCTGCAGCTGCGGGGCCCGGGGAGACCCCTCCCCAGAGCCAGCTGCAGACACGTCGCTGCAAAGCTGCTGAGGCCTAAACTCGGCTATGCAGACTTGGCCACATAAGCAGCAGTTTGGTTCCTGGCATCAGCAGCTGGAGCTTCCATGGTCCTGATCCTCAGAGCCCCCCAGCCATGCCCGGCTCGGCCGCTGCACACCCTGGGTGAAGACCCCTCACTAGAGCCGGGGTGCTGGGGTCCCCATGTGACCAGGGCAGCAGGCCCCTTCCAGAGTCCCTGAGAGCCCTGTGTCCTGTGTGGGGGCTCCTCTGAACCCAGAGCACAGCCCGGGCACAACACCCACTGCCCTGGGGCACGGACCCCTCCCCTGATCACACCCCCCTCCCCTCCCCCATTGCACAGACCCCTCCCCGTCCCTCCCCACCCTGAACAACACAGGCCATGGAACTTCCCCAAAATACTTCCCAGAGCCGATGTTTTAGGAAAACATCCAGTCTTGACGGAAAAACAGCCAGTGCTGGAGAACCGGCCCCAGCCCCTGTTCTGATGGCTAATCACTCTCCTAGTTTCATTTACACTGTATTTACAGTCTGAAATTGTCTGGCTTCAACTTCCAGCCCTGGGCTCATGTCAGACCTTCCTCTGCTAGATTGAAGAGCCCATTAGCAAATATTTGTTCCCCATGTAGAGACGTATAGACCATGGCTGTTCTCTGACCCTCACCAATTGATCAGCCTCTTCCCAGAATTGTGGCACCAGACCTGGACACGGGATACCAGTAGCAGTCACATCAGCACCAAATCCAGAGGGAAAAATAACCTCTCAGCTCCGACTCAAGATTCCCCTGTTTGTCCATCCCAGGAATGCATTCACTGTTTTAATAGAATCATAGAATCTCAGGGTTGGAAGGGACCTCAGGAGGTCATCTAGTCCAACCCCCTGCTCAAAGCAGGACCAATCCCCCACGAAATCATCCCAGCCAGGGCTTTGTCAAGCCTGACCTTAAAAACCTCCAAGGAAGGAGATTCCACCACCTCCCTAGGTAACCCATTCCAGTGCTTCACCACCCTCCTAGTGAAATAGTGTTTCCTAATATCCAACCTAGACCTCCCCCACTGCAACTTGAGACCATTGCTCCTTGTTCTGTCATCAGGTACCACTGAGAACAGTCTAGATCCATCCTCTTTGGAACCCCCTTTCAGGTAGTTACAGGGCGCTATCAAATCCCCCCTCATTCTTCTCTTCTGCAGACTAAATAAGCCCAGTTCCCTCAGCCTCTCCTCATAAGTCATGTGCTCCAGCCCCCTGATCAATTTTCGTTGCCCTCTGCTGGACTCTTTCCAATTTGTCCACATCCTTTCTGTAGTGGGGGACCCAAAACTGGATGCAATACTCCAGATGAGGCCTCACCAATGTCGAATAGAGGGGAATGATCACGTCCCTCGATCTGCTGGCAATGCCCCTACTCATACAGCCCAAAATGCCGTTAGCCTTCTTGGCAACAAGAGCACACTGTTGACTCATATCCAGCTTCTCGTCCACTGTGACCCCTAGGTCCTTTTCTGCAGAACTGCTGCCTAGCCACTCGGTCCCTAGGCTGTAGCGGTGCATGGGATTCTTCCGTCCTAAGTGCAGGACTCTGCTCTTGTCCTTGTTGAACCTCATCAGGTTTCTTTTTGGCCACAGCATTGCTCTGGGAGCTCATGTTTGTCTGCCATGTGCCCCAAAGCTTTTCCAGAGTCTCTGCTGCCCGGGATCGAGTCCCCCATCCTGTATGTACAGCTGTATCCTTTGTTCCTAGATGGACACATTTATACCTGTTTGCTTAACATAAGAACAGCCACAGTGGGTCAGACCAATGGCCCATCTAGCCCAGTATCCGGTCTGCTGACAGTGGCCAATGCCAGGTGCCCCAGAGGGAGTGAACAGAGCAGGGAATCAGCAAGTGATCCATCCCCTGCCGCCCATTCCCAGCTCCTGCCAAACAGCTTTAGGGCTTTATGCTGGTTGTGCATTATAAATGTGATCAAGTCGTGATCACTTGTACCTAAGCTACCAGTAATTTTTCACTCTGTGATCAGTTCCCCTCTGTTAGGACCACAGGCGCCAACTTTCCTTGGTGCTGGTGGGTGCTCGCACCCCCCCCCCGCCCCTGGCCCACCCCGACTCCGCCCCCTCCCTGCCCTATTGGACCCCTCCCCAAATCCCCGCCCCAGTCCCGCCTCTTCCCCGAGCGTGCCATGTTCCCGCTCCTCCCCCCTCCCTCACAGCGCTTGCTGCGCAAAACAGCTGTTTCGCTGCACAAGTGCTGGGAGGGATGGGGGAGAAGCAGGACTCAGCGGCGTCCTCAGGGGAGGAGGCGAAGGTGAGCTGGGGAGTCGGCACCTATGTTAGGACCAGGTCTAATGTACAATCCCCCCGTCGGCTGCAACCCTTTTGGAGGTAGGGAATCGCCATCGATAATGCTCAGACATTCCAAGGATGCTTTCGCGCCGGCAGGACGAGACCTCCAGCATGTCACTCAGCGTGAAGTCCCCAGTGGTCACAGCTTGGTACCCTGCATGTTGTAGGTAGGTGCGTACGGAGCTGGTCATCCTGGGGGGTGGGGGTCTGTAACAGACACCAGCTCACACCCTGTCTTGTGCTTTAGCTGCTAGGACATCGAGCCAGAAACATCCAAGATCATTTTCTTCTGAGTTATCCATGATGTGGAAACAGGTAATGCCCCTCCCCCCTCACCTTGATCCTTCCTGGGTGGGGTACAGCCACTGATTGTGACACTCCAGTTGTGCGATTCGTCCCACCAGCTCTGTGTCAGAACAACGAACACGCTCAGAAATCAGCCATCCCAACCCCCCGTTAGTGCATCGGCACATGGCAAATCCCTTCTCGCCATGGCCTTCGGCTCCTTAATGAGTCGTGTTCTCAACAGCTCCATCCTGCGCTGAGCGCTCCGCTCTTCTTACCACCTCTTGTACCCCCAGCTCCTCCAGCCAGCCCGCCCTGAGGAGAGCACCCCCCTCTCGTAAGGTGGAGGCCATGCAGCCCATACGGCCCCCTCGCCCTGTAGAAGGGGGACCCATATTCCACTACCGCAAAGCCGTCCCCCTACACGCCTCACCTAGCCAGCGATTCCCCTCCCGCATCCTCTGGCTCCTTGCTCGAGGGACAGGAAGGCGCTCGGAGAAGATGGCCTGGCCATTCCCCATCAGCAGGCTGCGGCGTGCTCTACCTGTGAGCCAGCCCGTCACGCAGTGTCATTGGTGCGCACAGAACCAAGCCCCGGGGACCCCTGCCTGTGGCCGTCAGCCGCCCGGCCAATCTTCACGCCAGGGAGGGCACACCCCTTGGGGCTTGGGGAGGGATGTTGCATGTAGGTGCATTGCTGGGGGTGGAGGGAACATCCGTGTTGGTGCATTGCTGGGCAGGGCATGTGTTGTGTGGGAGGGGTGGGATGCACTGTGGGGGGGATGCGCTGGGTGGGGGTGAGCTGCACCATGTGGGGGTGGGATGTGCCATGCGGGGCTGGGATGTGCTGTGAGGGGGTGGGATGCAGTGTATTGCTTGGCAGGATGCACTGTGTGGGTGTGGGATGTGCTGGGTAGGGGGTGGGGTGCACGGGGTGGGGGCAGGATGCACTGTATGGGTATGGGATGCACCATGTGGGGCCGGGATGATCTGTGAGGGGGCGGGATGGGTTGTACTGTGCTGTGTGGGGGCGGGCTGCACCATGTAGGGGTGGAATGCACCATGTGGTGGAATGCACCACGTGGGGGTGGGATGCACTGTGTGGGGGTGGAATGCACCACGTGGGGGTGGGATGCACTGTGTGGGGTGGGATGCACTGTACTCAGGGCCGGCTCCAGGCACCAGCGTAGCAAGCAGGTGCCTGGGGCAGCCAATGAAGAGGGGGGCGGCACGTCCGGCCGTTCGGCAGCAATTCGGCGGCGGGGCCGTCACTCCCTCTAGGAGCGAAGGACGTGCCACCGAATTGCCGCTGATCGAGATCACGGCTTTTTTTATTATTTTTTTGCTGCTTGGGGCAGCAAAAATGCTAGAGCTGGCCCTGGCTGTACTGTGCTGTGTGGGGGCAGGATGCACCGC
>NW_020664920.1:84520-85762 GCF_002925995.2 Terrapene triunguis
GCAGGAAAGCAGGGGCAGAAGTAGTCTTGGTACATTAGGTGGCAGCTCCCAGGGGGGTTCTGTGATCCAACCCGTCACACTTTCCATCCAACCTCTTTGGTCAGACTCCAGGGTGAGAGCCCTGCCCCTGACTCCTTCCAGCCCCCAGCTCTTAAATCCATCTCCCGCTGGGGCGTTGGGTGCCTGGTGTCAACGTCCCGGTGACTGGATCAGCCAGTGATGTGGGGTCAGCCTCGGCCAGTCCTTTTTAATGCCCCACCTGGCTCAGACTGCTGGGCGCCATTCCCACCTCCGTCTCTTAGCCTATCCTGAGAGCAAATGGTCCCTTCCCCCCACTGGGTAACACTGCTACATAAAGGGGAAACTGAGGCACATGCCGGCATCATAAAAATATTACAGAAAATTCCCCCTTTGTCCCACCCTCACTGTTCGGTATCTGCACCTTGTTCCCAGACTGAATTCGTGTAGTGCCCGCTCTCAGCCGGCGGCTCGTGTTAGACTCTCTGGCAGAGGGAAGAGCCGTCTGCTCTCACAGATCTCTTCCCACACAGGTACTAGCAGACCCTGAGCAAGTCACCTTTCAACCGTCTCTTTGGCGAGACGATCAGAGCCACCTCCTCCAGGCTCTCCGCAGCCGGCGGATTTTCTAGCCCTCTGTCCTGTTCCCTGAACCTTGTCCAGTCCATCAACCCCCCATTGGCAGAGCAGGCGCCAGTCCCCGGCTCACTGTCCCTGTCTGGAGAGCAAACACCCTCTGCCAGTCCACCTTGTACATCGAAGGCGCCTTCGCCCTCTTCGCTACAGCGTCGCACGGGGCTACGCTGGGCTGGCTGGTTTCTCCCAGGAGCCCTTCCCTGCCTTCCCGGCGCACCTCCAGCCCCATGCACCTGGGCTGTGACCTGGCGTTTGGCTACAAGGTGCGTTGTGCCCCAGGGCCCCGCTCCCCAAGCCATGTGGGAGGAGAAACCCCCTGCCCACGGCCGCCAGCTGCTCTCGCCCCATGCAGGGGCCGCTCGGGGACCCCTCTCACCTCGATAGCCTTGCAGATCTCCTCCATCTGGGTCACGATGGCCTGGATGCGGTCGTTCCCAGCCACCAGCATGGCGACGCCGTCGCTCAGTTCGCTCTGCCACGGGGGGGGAGAGGGGTCAGTGCTGGGCATGGGGGGGGTCTGTGCTGGGCACGGGCAGGGGGGTCAGTGCTGAGCATGGGGGGGGTCTGTGCTGGGCACGGGCGGGGGGG
>NW_020664920.1:85862-86717 GCF_002925995.2 Terrapene triunguis
GGGTCAGTGGTGGGCATGGGGGGGTCTGTGCTGGGCACGAGGGGGTCAGTGCTGGGCACGGGGGGGGTCAGTGCTGGGCACGGGCAGGGGGGTCAGTGCTGGGCATGGGGGGAGTCAGTGCTGGGCACGGGCGGAGGGGTCAGTGGTGGGCATGGGGGGGTCTGTGCTGGGCACGAGGGGGTCTGTGCTGGGCACAGGGGGGGGCAGTGGGGGGCAGGGGGGGGGGGGCAGCCCCCCCGCGGGGGAGGGGGGGGCTTGGCCGGCAGCCACCACAGCAATGAATAGGGGGGTTGCTCAGCAAGCCCAGAGTGGGCCCTGCAGGCTCCCTGCCGGTCCCCGCTACCCCCCGGCCCTCTGCCAGGAGCCCCACAGAGCCTGCACCTGGGGCAGCTCTGGCCCCTCGGCGCCCCCTGGGGAGGAGAGACCTGCCCCAGGCCCAGAAGGGGGGGCAGCCGCTGAATCGCACAGACCTGGGGGTGGGGCTGCCTCCCTCCTGCTGCTCCAGCCAGGCCGGGCCAGGCCGGCTCCTGGGGGGATCAGGGCAGCCCAAGGGCCCCCGCAGCCACGTGGGCACCAACCGCAGCAGAGGAGAAGGCGGCACAGGGACCCCGCCACGCCCCCAGCCACGCACCCCCTGCCCCGGTTCCTGGCCCCCCAGGAGCAGCCCCAGTTACCTTCTGGCGCTTGTAGACGCTGGGCAGCGGGGCCACCTCGCAGTCCTTGTGGGCCCCGAACACCTTGCACAGGGAGCAGGTGGGCGCCTCGCAGCTCAGGCAGTAGATGTTGATCTTCTCATCCTCGTGTTCATCGCACATCAGCTGCTGCTCTGCCTTGGCGTGCAGGGGCCTGGGGGAC
>NW_020664920.1:86727-87532 GCF_002925995.2 Terrapene triunguis
CAAGCCCTTGGGCCCCACAGGCCCTGGCAGACCCACGCCCCTCGCTGGGCCTCTGCCCCCCACCTGGTCGACTCCTGCTTGTAGATGTCGATGATGTTCTCCACGAGCAGGTTGCGCTGCAGCCCGTAGACGCCGTGCCGGTCCAGGACGACCTCGTGGCGGCAGGAGGGGCACCGGAACCGCCCCCCCGACGACACCGAGCTCGAGCCCCGCGACTGCCACAGCGGGTTGGAAGCCTGGCAGGGAACAGGCACAAGTCAGGGGGGTGGGGCCAGCCCGTGCCAGGAACGCTGAGGCCAGGAGGCCATGGGGGGAGACCCACATATGCCCGCCCAGCGCTGAGCACCCAGCCCAGGGTCGCCCCTCTGTGCTCCGGCCCCAGGGCGGGCTGCAGGGCACCGCCCCGGGCACCTGGCACAGAGACAGCAACACCCATGGGGGGCGCAGGGCAGGGTCACAAACTCAGGCCAGGGCTGGGCCGCGACGTACAGCAGCAAAGGGGCCAGCTCTGCCCGGCTCAGGGGAGCGAGCCCCTTCGATAGCCCCGCCAGCCCCAACATAGCCCTGCCAGCCCCGCCCACAGCCCCGCCAGGGCCACACCAGCCCCGCCCACAGCCCTGCCAGGGCCACACCAGCCCCGCCCACAGCCCCGCCAGCCCCGCCCACAGCCCTGCCAGGGCCACACCAGCCCCGCCCACAGCCCCGCCAGCCCCGCCCACAGCCCTGCCAGGGCCACACCAGCCCCGCCCACAGCCCCGCCAGCCCCGCCCACAGCCCTGCCAGGGCCACACCAGCCCCGCCCACA
>NW_020664920.1:87632-91564 GCF_002925995.2 Terrapene triunguis
TAGCCCCGCCAGCCCCAACATAGCCCTGCCAGCCCCGCCCACAGCCCTGCCAGCCCCGCCCACAGCCCGGCCGGCCGGAGGAGACAAGGCCCAGCCATGTGACGTCCCAGCCCGGAGTGTGAACCAGGGGCCAGGGGCGCCCTGCCAGCCAAAGCCCCGTCCGTGGCCAACCAGCTGCCCCGTGCTCCAAAGCTGCATTTCCCCAGCTTTCCTCTCCACTCTCCTCCGCCGTGTGTCTGGCTGGTGACCCCTCTTCACACAGCAGGACTGTGGCCAGGGAGCCCTTTCCGTCCCCCCCAAGGCCGCTCAGCGATGAAAAGGAGACGCAGGTATTTTACTGCCAAATCAGAGAGACTTTCGCGTAGGTTTGTGCTGCACAATCGCTCAGTTTCGTTTCTGTGCAAATGCTTGTTTGAATTTCTTGTTCGTTCCTGTTTGAGCAGGAACCTGCCGGGCTCAGAAAGAATGGGGAGGGGAGTGGGGCGGGAGGGTGTTTGCCAAGGACCCGAGTTGTGACGAAGTTGGGGGGGTTCTTGGTTTTTCCTTGTTTTTCCAATGGTTTGCATGCAGAGGGGGTGGGACTCAGTTTCCCCGGGTGTTCCTGGTTTAACGAGGTGAGGGGAGAGGGAGTTTGTTGTTACACGGGACCGGAGAGGGAACTTGGGACCCCAGCCGATGGCCGGGAGGATGGAGACCCCAGCGACAGGTGACCCAGAGGCCCAGTTCGGGAGTCACAGTCGGTTCTGGCCAGTGGGAGGACAATGGGTTGAGGACAGAGGACCCGGGTGACCTGACCAGCCGGTTCCAGCCAGAGGGGCCAGAGGACAGAAGTGAGGAGAGGAGGCCCAGGGGACCCTGTTTCCCTGGAGAGAAGACAATGGACAGAGGCGGGGCCTGGGGCCGGGGATTTCAGATGCCCAGCTGGGAAGCAGGGGGGCTCTGGGCTGGAGAGGGGGAGCAGGCAGAGCCCACCTGGGTGCAGAGAGACTGGGGTGTGCTGGGCTGAGGGAGGCCAGGCCTGAGAGTTTCCTGTGCTGGGTTCAACCCTCAATAAACCCTCCTGTTTTATGCTGGCTGAGAGTCACTCTGGGCTAGAGAACAGGGTGGCATCAACCCCTTCGGGGGTGGAGGCCCCGGGGGTCCAGAGCGAGTGGACTCCCTGAGGGGGCCCACGGCGAGAGACAGACGTGCTAAGGCTCAGAGAGGTGCAGCTCCAGGAGGTGGAGGGGCCTGACCCCGAGAGAGAGTGGACCCCCTAGAAGGGCTGTCGCACTGGAAGGGGCACCCCCCACGGACCACACGGGGCCACGAGTGAGCCACGACCTGTGAGTCGGTGACACTGAGCCAGCCACGGGCTCTGGAAACCCCCCAAACCCGAGAGTCGCTGTTCTAAGGTGGGACAGTGACAGAGTCAATAAACACCTTGAGATCAATGCAACAGGCCTCGGCCCAGGAGTGGGGGCTGCTCAGGGCAGCCAGTGCCCGTGGGGGAGAGTCTCGCTGATGGGGTGGTCGGCTGACTCGCACTACCCCCATGGGACAGCGGGCTCTGGCCACGGGGGGCACATGGCACAGGGACGGGGCACGTTGTGAGCGCAGGCTCACCAGACACTCGTCCGAGCCGCAGCCGCAGGGGGAGACGGCAGCTGTGACTCTTGAGGGCTGCGCAGGCAGCTCAAAAATCCCGCAGCTGAGCCGGTTCCCTGCCTCCCGGCCACGGTGACCCCGCAGGGGCGAACTGGCCGCCCAGGGAGCCCCCAGCCTTGGCAGCGTGTGGAGAATGTGGGAGCACGTCGGGGGCTCAGACGCGGGTCGCAGGGGCCGGGGCCAACGTCCAGGGCCAGCCGTCGGACCAGAGGGCAGCGCACCCCATGGACCAGAACCGAGCCCACGGGCCCCTGGGCCCCTCACTGGAGCAGTGACCCTGCAGGCTGCAGCAGCTGGTGCTGGTCCAACCAGGGAGGGGACGTGGGGCTAGATGGACCCTGATTCTGATCCACCTGCCCATTCCTGGGCCGATCTTCCCACCTCCCCCCGGCCGGAGCTGAGGAGCACCCCCAACCCCAGCCCCCTTACCCCTCCAGTCCGGAAGCTGCACTAATCACCCAAAGCAGGGGCCCCCCACAACCTGAGCAGAAGCAGCAGGCACCAAGCAGGACCCAGGGACCCCTGGCGCCCACCCTGCCGTGCCCAAGAGGCCCCTCCCGCCCCCCACCCTGCTGGTCACGCTGGGCACTCACGGCCATGGAGGCTGCCCCACACCAATAGATCAGCTGTGCCAATGTCTCTGGAAGGGGCTGCAGAGGCGGGGTACCCAGGGTGCCCTTGGGAGCCCCAGACGGGCACTTGGCAGGAGCCCAGGGCAGAGGCCAGTTACTATTGGAGATGGAGACGGGACGCGCAGGCTTGTGAGCAGGCCACAGGGAGCGCCAGGGGCTGGGGAAAACCACAGAGCCCCCCTCACCAGCCGTGAGGGGTGGCTGCATGGAGGTGAGACAAGGCTGGGGGCCACTGCAGGTCCGGACATGTGACGCTGACTCCGACCAGGCTCTGCGGGGTGGATGAGAGTGTCGGGGGGCCTGGCCCCCCACGCAGCCCCAGCCCCATCCCCCAGTGCCGCTCCAAGCCCCCCATGCAGCCCCCAGTGCTGCTCCCAGCCCCAATGCCACCCATCCCCGTAGCCCGTCTCTCCACACACACCTGGAAGATGTCGTTGGCACACTTGCGGCACAGGTTGTGCTGGCAGGGCAGGATGACCACGGGCTTGCTGAACATCTCCAGGCAGATGGGGCAGATCAGCTGCTTCTCCAGGCTGTCCATGCTGTGCGAGTCCCCCAGCATGGGCTTGAATCCCACCGCAAAGTTCATCCCCGCGGCCCTGCCCTGTGCCCCACGCCTGCTCCCACGCTCTGCCCCGGCCTCCCCTTGGGCTGCCTGGCCCTGGCCTGCGCTCGCCCCGTCTGGGCCTCTGGCTCCCTGCGTCCGTCTGCCCCAGAGCCGCTCCCCTGCCTGTCTGCACTCGCTGCCCGCTCCGGCCGCGGCCCCAGCCCCAGCGGTGAGCGCGGGCGCTAATTTTAGCAGCACGTGGGCCCCGTGGAATCCCAGAGCCAATTTTATCTCGGGCCGAGGCTGCAGCTGTCAGCGGCGTCGGGTGACACTGAGTCACGCTGCCTCGGTGGGGCCTGGCTCCAGCGGGGAGCCTGGGGGCAGGCAGCGGGCAGCCCCCGTACTGCTGGGGGGCAGCTGGAGAGCCAGGCGCTAAGCCGAGACCCAGCCACTGGGTCCTGGGCCTGGCTGGACGCGGGAGGCGCTCATGCAGTGGCGGGTTGCCCCAGCTCCCACTGTCCCGGCCTGTACTGCCGGGGGCTCTGGGCCAGGCTGGTGACGCTGGGTCCTGGCAGGCCGGTGTGCTCCTCCCCATCGCAGCCAGTGGCCCTGCGGTGCTGTCCCGGGGAGGCTGGCAGGAGGCCTGGGGGAGGAAAAGGGCCCCATGCAGCGGGGTGACCCTGGAGGGCAGCCTGCTCCTTGGGCTCTGGAATGGGAGCAGCCCCCGCAGCGCCGGCCCTGCCCAGATGTGCTCCCAGGCCAGGCCGCGAGGCACCGCAGGGAGAGCAGGCAGAGGGAGGCCAAGCCGGGACGTGCGCGTGCTGGTTACTCCAGGCCGGCTGGGTGGGTGCAGCTGCAGCCACCCCTGGGTTCGGGGGCTGACATTGCTGCAGGGGAGCGGATTGGGCTCTTGGTGACTGTGCCACACGCCAGGGCCCCTGCGCCTGTAATTCCCCTCAGGGGGCCAGCAAGGCCGGCGCACTCGGGCCCCAGCCCCCTAGCCAGGGCCCCCTTGGAAACCCACGTTCCCCTCCTTCCTGCAGGGGCATTGCCAGGCTGCACAGCCGCCTGCCTTCTCTGGGCTGTTCCCAGCAGACAGGCTGGCC
>NW_020664920.1:91574-94731 GCF_002925995.2 Terrapene triunguis
ACGCACCCGGCTGCTTCAGGCTGACAGCACAGTGACTGTCCCGGTGATAGGGCCACTGTGATGTTACTGACATGAACTGGGACCATATAGATCATGGTTGCAACCAAGGTCCTGTAGTGGCACCAAATCTTGTATAAAGGGGATCAAATCAGGTGTCTATGACAAAGTTATGGTTTGCTGGCTATGATTATGCTATCTGGATGCACGGATCATTTTTGTATTTAAAGTTATGAGTATTGGCTCTGTACTGTCTGTATGGCAAACTTGTGCTGTGCTTCTGGGTGACACCCCAGACAATTTGGCATCAGCTCTGCCTAGCCTGCTTGATGGCCCATTAAGGACCATCAGCTACAACTGACCCACTGAGAGAAGCAGATACACCTGGTGACTCAGCAAGGCAGGGACCTGCCTAGGGACAGAACTCTGAGGTTTTTCCAGGCCATGGGCTGGGGAGCTTGTGTTTGGAACAAAGGAAGCAGAGGCCACATGACAAGAGACTATAAAAGGCTGCTGCAGCTCATCCATCTTGTCTTCAATCCTGCTTCTGACCTCTGGAGGGACTTTGCTACAAACGGAAGCTCTGAACAAAGGACTGAGGACCCATCCCAGCTGGGGATGTTCCAGAGACTTGATTTGAACCTGCAGTTTATTCCATCACTGCTACAAACCTGAACCAAGAACTTTGCCATTCCTGTATGTAATTGATCCCATTTAACCAATTCTAGCTCTCATCTCTATCTTTTTCCTTTTATGAATAAACCTTTAGATTTTAGACTCTAAAGGATTGGCAACAGCGTGATTTGTGGGTAAGATCTGATTTGTATATTGACCTGGGTCTGGGGCTTGGTCCTTTGGGATCAGGAGAACCTTTTTCTTTTACTGGGGTATTGGTTTTCATAACCATTTGTCCCCATAACGAGTGGCACTGGTGGTGATACTGGGAAACTGGAGTGTCTAAGGGAATTGCTTGTGAGACTTGTGGGTTAGCCAGTGGGGTGAGACCGAAGTCCTCTTTGTCTGGCTGGTTTGGTGCCTTAGTGTGCAAAGGACCCCCAGCCTGGGGCTGTGACTGCCCTGCTCTCAGCAATCTGTCCTGAATTGATACTCTCAGAAGTGTCCCGCCAAAGGCAGCATCGTTACAGCCGCACAGCTCTCCTGTGCCACCTAAGTGCCTGGCAGGACGCTCCATTCAGGGTCAGAGCCCATGTTGGCACAAGCAACTGCCCACTTGTCCTTGGCCCCCCGAGTCCCCCTTTCTCTCCCCGGTCTGCAGGTCTCTGGGCACCTGTCAGGAGCCCAGCTATGGGGGAGGGCGTGGCTGAGTGGGGGTGCAAGGACACATGGGGACAGGGCAGATGTGCCTGACTGAATGGGAGAGGCTAGGGGTCAGCCAGGTCTGAATGGGGGAGGCTCCACAACAATCCCCATCCCCCCAAAAACCTGTTCCATTCTTCTTCCACCTACACCCAACAACCCTCCAGGTTTGCTCCCAGGCTCCTGTCCAGCAATTACTTCCCTCTCCCTCAGCTCGTCCGTTACCCCTGACTCCCTCAGCCTTTGCACTGCTTCTGAGGGGTGTGGGAAATCCGGTTCTGTATTGTAGTTTAAATGAATTATTACTCAGAATTCTGTATTAATATGCCTAGTAAATCTAATTTAAAATGCCTAGTATGAATCTATTTGTCAAAAATCATTTCCTGAATCTTTTTTGGTGTCTGTATTGTTACAGACATACTTGCTGACAGGTATTTTGAAATAAATGACCAAAAATAATTGAAACTGGTGTGATTATATTGTGTTATTTTGATAAATAACATATGCAGAATTTTAATATATTGTGCGCAGAATTTTTTTGCACAGAATTCCCTCAGGAGTAATAGACTCATTGACTGCCAGGCCAGAAGGGACCACTGCGGCCATCTCATCTAGGGTGACCAGATGTCCCTATTTTATAGGGACAGTCCCGATTTTTGGGTCTTTTTCTTATACAGGCTCCTGTTACCCCTCACCTCTGTCCCAATTTTTCACACTTGCTGTCTGGTCACCCTAATCTCATCTGAGCTCCTGAATAACACAGGCCAGAGCCTTTCCCCACTATAATTCCCAGAGCAGAGCTTTGAGGAAAACATCCCATTGTGACTGAAAAATGGCCAGCGATTGAAAATCCACAGCTCCTGGTAAACTGTTCCAATGGCTAATTAATTACTCTCACCATTAAAAATGTATACATTCTTTCCAGTCTGAATTCGTCTAGCTTCGACTTCCAGCCACTGGAATTAGACCTTCCTCTGCTAGACTGAAGCACCCACTATAAAATATTTGTTCCCATGTAGGTACTTACAGACTGGGCTCAGGTCACCAGAGCACCAATACGTTCCCGCTTGATGGCAGACAACCCCTCAACGTTCGGCTGGTGGACCGTAAGTGCCAGACCTACGACTAGGAAATCATCATCCGAAACCTGTTTGACCAAGATTCGTGGTAATCATCAAATTCAATCTGCTAGTTGCATCGTCTGTTTCTCCAGACCGCAGACAAGTTGCCACTGGGTACTTACAGGGGATGCGTCATGAACGCCGATCCATTGCCCCAGTAACGGGGCTGGCACCCACCTCTCATGAGCACCCCCTTTCTCTGGCTGACATGCCTGCAAACACAGGTCTTTTCAGAGGACAGCACCCACCTCTCGTGGACGGCCCCTTTCTCTCGGTTGGGTGTGAGCCTGCTTGTTTTTCCGTTCTTACACCAGGATGGCACCCCCCTCTCGCGAGCACCCCCCTGGCTGATGGTTCTCTCAGCGGGTCTTCAGCAGCTCAGCCCTCCGGCCGAGCCGCACACGCTGCTCCCCCTTCTGGGATAGACAGTCCAAGTTCTTATCTCGGCCCCGGTAGGGGGCCACAGCGCTAAGGCTTCTCCCAGGGGCACTGCCCAGCTGGGGCCCATCTCAGTACCCGCAGTTGGTGGTGTTTCAGCAGGCCCCACTGGGCTCAGTGGATGACCAGCCCAGCGGGGCCCATCTCGGTACCTCGTGGGCCTGGCCAAGTTCTGTGCTCAGTCCCCCGGGCGCAGCCTGCCTGCACTGACCTTCCGCTGGTCCTGCTGCTCTTCCCGCCAGCCAGGCACCCGGTCTTCAGCAGCCTTCCCTGGGCGTCAGTCC
>NW_020664920.1:94741-119852 GCF_002925995.2 Terrapene triunguis
GCCATGGGCGCCAGTGCCCAGACATCACACACGTCAGCCTTGGCACTCATTGGCAGAGCACCGCGCTCCAGTCTGGGCTCGCTCGTCTCACACAACAATGATCAACGTACAACTTAATTCCACCATGCGTATTATTTCGGGCACACTTAAATCTACTCCTCAGCCATGGTTCCTGGTTCTCTGCAATACTGCTCCACCCAGTGTTCGCAGAGAGGAAAGCGTAGCAAAGCTTATGATGAAATTGTGTGATATGCCACATCTACCGTTAACTAAAGACTTGTTTAATCCGCCACGTGGTCGTCTGCCCTCACGGCGCCCACTGTGGATAAGTTTACCAGGTGAGGGATTTACGGTAGAGGACGCGTGGCGAGCTTCATGGTTCGCAGAGAAAGTGACAAATAATTAGCTTGTCTCTGACCCCACTCAACATCAACCCGGGTTTGATTTACCACAAAGGCAATGGAGCCTTCTCAACCGCTTTCGTACCGGATGTGGAATTTGTGCTCAGGGGAATTTGAGTGGTGTTTTAGAGCCAGTCACTCTGTCAGCGTGGGCAACCACAAACCCTGACACACATTGTTGAGGACTGCAAAATGACTCAACTTCCTGGACTCTTCATGCCTGAAACATTGTCGATAAGGACACTGGGGCTTGGCTTGACCGGATTGCGTACGCCAAATAAATAAATAAATAAGTAAATAAATCAAGTTACTCTTTAGCTTTCCCTTAAGATAATTAGATTGAGCTCTTTGAGTCTATCGCTATAAGTTTTGCAATCCTTTAATCATTCTTGTGGCTCTTCTCTGACTCCTCTCCAATTTATCAATCTCCTCCTTGAATTGTGGGCACCAGACCTGGATACAGGATCCCAGCAGCAGTCGCACCAGTGCCAAACAGAGGTACAATAACCTCTCTGCTCCTGCTCAAGATTCCCCCGTTTATGCTCCCAGGATGGCATTAGCCCTTCTGGCTACGGTGTTACACTGGGAGCTCATGTCCAGCTGATTGTCCACCATGACACCCAGGGTAGAGTCCCTCTGCCTGTAAATCTGACCGGCATCCTTTGTTCCTAGTGGTACATTTACATTTAGCCGTACTAAAATGTACACTGCTTGCTTGTGCCCAGCGTCCCAAGGGAGCCAGACCGCTCTGTGTCACTGACTTGTCCTCTTCATTATTCACCACTCCCCCAATCTGTGGGTCATCTGAAAACTTTATCAGTGTTGGTTTTGTTTTCTTCCAGGTCATTGATAAAACTGTTAAATAGTGTAGGGCCAAGACCCCATCCCTGTGGGACCCCACTGGAAACAAACCCGCTTGATAATGAGAACCCCTGTCTACAATTACCTTTTGAGACCTACCACTTAGCCAGTTTTTATCCATTTAATGTGGGACAGGTTCATTTTATATCATTCTAGTTTTTTAATCAAAATGTCATGTGATACCAAGTCCAATGTAGACACTAAGTGAGGTGTCTACACTGACGCTGCGTCGCTCTAACTACGTCACACAAAGCTCTATGCCTCTCGTTGCGGTGGTTTTCTGATGTCAGCGTAGCAGGGGAGTTCCGTCGGCGGGAGATGCAGCGCAGCGTATACTCGTCCAGTGTTTTGTCAACGAAAGCTGACTTCTGTCAACAAAACCGTGTAGTGTAGACAAGGCCTTAGAGAAGTCTGAGTATGTTACGTCAACACTGTTACCTTTACCAGTCAAACTTGTCATCTCATCAAAAAATACATTGAGTTAGTTTGACAGGATCTATTTCCCATAAAGCTGTGATGATTGCCATTAATTATACCACCCTCCTTTAATTCTTTATTAACCAAGTTCTGTATCAGCTGCTCCATTTGTCACGCCTGCCCTAGATCGGTGCTATGCCCCCAGCTTTGGAAGTCTCTTGGAGGAACTCTTCAGCGGGCCAGACGTCTCAGCGGGTCCCGCTCTTCCTTCAGGGCAGGCCGTGCAGCCTCACTGCCTCCCGAGACTGGGCTTCCCCAGCTCTAGCACTTCCTACTTCTGGGTCCAAAGGCACCAGCCAGTAGCCTTTGGTGAGATCAGTGGTAATGAGGTACCAGGCCCCACCCCAACTTGTCTAGGGTCTCATCAGTCATAAGCATGGGGTAGGCATCGGAGACGGTGATGGCACTGAGCTTCCAATAGTCCACACAGAACCAGATCGACCCGTCCTTCTTGGGGACCAGCACCATCGGCAAGGCCCAGGGACTGGAGGACGGCTGGGTCACCCCTAAAGCCAGCATGTCCTTGCCATCTCTCTGCAGGCCTGGGCTGGTTTCCTGTCTGCAGCAGACACCAAGTAATGCCCAGCATGTGCTGTATCTGTTCGCCCTTGGCGCCAAAGGCATTCAAGAGACTTTTCCTTTGAGTTGTCAGTGACTCACAAACAGGTAACAGAGTGCCCCTCCCCCTCCCCTTTTGCCCACCCTTCTCACAAACGTTACCCTTCAGGGCTTCGAGATCCCTAGGTGGGGATCTACTGGGGTCAGCTACCCCCCCACTTTTTGCCTTTCCCCAAGTCCCACGTCTGGGGCACCCCCACTGGTTTGTTTCCCAGAACCCAGGCTTAGCCCCATCCCCTTGGGTTTCTTTTCATACCCAGACCCACTGGCCACAAACATCTGCCAACCAGCCTGCACGGCACAGCTCCTTCAGCTTCCCACTAGCCCCAGGTTCAGCTCGCAGGACAGATCCTGGCGCTGCTCGAACCCGAGCAGCTCGTGAAAACTGTGTGGAGACAAACTCCCATCGGGGGGGTGGCTTCCATGTACATCGATCCCTTGGGCACTGCGCACGCCAAAACCTTGTCCTGGGAGCATCCACGCCCTCCATCTGGCTGTGCACCTCTACCGCCAGGGATCAGGCGGGGGGGCCAGACGGTGGGGCCGGTCTGCAGGGGGGACCAGGCTCAAAGCGCAGCCTTCTCAAAGGCCAAGGTCTCCAGCACCCTCCCTTAAATGGGGCACTTTGTACACCGCAGGTTCCCGTGGACTCGCCCCTCAACGGGACCTCCTGCTCCTCCTCCCTCCAAAAGCTGCTGCGGCTGCTTGTCCTGGGACAGCCAGTGTCTCAGCCAGCTCCCTCCGCTGCAGCTCCAGAGAGGGGAACTGGGCGTGAGGACGCCCTGCTACTGCCTTCACTGCGCTTGGGCTCTCCGAGCCCCGCCTGGGTCTGACCAGCCTTCTCCAGCTGTGCCTTGCTTTACTTCCCCCGCTCCCTGCACCGCTGCCATGCTCTTCCTAGCGAGGGGGTGTCATGGACCCACAGGGTCGGGGCTCTGGCCCCAACCTGGGAACAGTCTCTGGGAGGGGCCTTCAGTGGGCCAGACCCCCCCGCCAAGGGTCTCACTCTTCCCCCAGGGTGAGCCACGCGGCCTCCCTGCCTCCTGAAACGGAGCCACTGGGCTCCTGCCTCCGCCCATCGCTCTGCCCAGCGAGTCCCGCTGAGCCAGACGCCCAGGACAGCCTCAGCCGCTCTGCAGGGACCCCTGCGCCCGCCAGTGCCTGCAGCGACACCAGGCAGCCTTTCCCCCAGAGCCGGTCTTGGTCCCCTGGGTGCGGCGTGGGGGGCCCTCGGGTTAAGACACAGTCCAGCTGGCCAAGCAGTTGTGGGCACCGCTTCCGCTCCCTCCTCTGTCTTTCCGTGCCAGGCAGCCCCAGGTCCCACCAAAGGCCAGCTCCTGTCCCAGCCTTCGGTCCCCACCTGCCGAGCCCTGCAGAGTCCCCAGCCCCACCTGCTGGAGCTTGTTCAGTCCTGGGGCTCCTATTGTCCAGTCGGATCCTCCCTTGAGCTGAGGCGGGGTCAGCCTGGCCTTAACGCCCCGCCAGGCCTGACACACCCCTCCTGCCCTTGCTCTGCCCTAGGAGCATTTAACTCCTCTGCCCCCGGGGCAGCAGCCCCCAACCCGGGAAGTCTCACCGGGCTCAGCCTTCAGGAAAACACTGCAAGAAATTCCCACTTTGTTGCAGGGGGGCTGGCGTGCTGCTGTTGGGGGAGGGGGAACCCAAGGTTGATGTGGTGCCACTGGTGGGGGAGGGGGGCACTGGGGGCTGGCCTGATGCAGTACCGTTGGTGGGGGCCCAGCGGCCCGGGGGGAGGATGGCTGGGGGGTGGGGGTTGAGCCACCTGACGGAGAGAAAGGCCAACAAGCCTGGCCCTGTGGGTCGGGGGAGGGGCTCCCTCCTGAGCGCCACGGAGCTGCCCTGGTTAAAGGGCCGGGTCATCCCCTGGCCTGGTCAGTCCCTGCCTGGTCTCTGCTACCAGCATGTGAAACTGGCTGGCCCCTCCCCCAGAGCGTAGCCCCATGGCCTCTCTGCCCCATGGGACGGCAGGTGTGGCACCAACCACAGCACTGGAGAATGCGATGCCCCTGCCCAGCCACGCCCTGGTACCCCCACCTGCCCAGCCACGCCCTGGTACCCCCACCCGCCCAGCTGATTCCAGCCCCCAGGACAGGGCAGCCTGAGCAGACAATGAACCCTTGGCACAGTGAGCAGGCTCTGTTTACACCGCAGCCCCAGAAGCCGTGGGTGGCCCTGGCAGGGCAGCAACCTGGACCCATTGCCCCCTCCCCATGCAGCACCCCCGAGGGAGGGCAGCCAGAGGCAGCTGGGGGACGAGCATTGGTGGCTCCAGCTCACAGCGACTCCCTTGGGAGCAGAGGCCTGGGCAGGCGCCTTCCCCAGGCCAATCTCCAGGCGGGGGAGGAAGCTGGACTTGGGGGGGGTGTTGTGTTGGGAACCAACCTCCAGGGGAGGTGCAGTGCAGGGAGCAGCTGTGTGGTGGTGGGGGGGGGGTGTGATTCCACTGGCCCCTTACCCTCCCCCAGGCCCATTCAGCCTCTAGAGCAAGGCCATACCCCACTCCCAGCTCTGCCAGGTGCCTGCTGGGCAACCATGGGGCAGGTGCTGCCCTGTCCCCCCTTAGCACAGCACAGTGGGGGCTGCTGCCCAGGAGAGCCGGGCAGCAGCGTCCAGCAGGCCAGGGGCACGTGGCCGTAACCGCTCCACTCTGAGCTCAGCCAGGCACTGGGGGATGGATGCAGGAGGTGCTGGGGGGCTCTCCAGGCCAGCTGATGTGGGGGGCACAACGGGTCCTTCCAGCTGGACTCCACCCCCCTCACACCTGGGCCCCAGCCAATGTCACCCCAGCTGACCCCCCCAGCCCTGCCCCCATGGCACTGCCACAATAATCCACACGCCACAGCCCCTCCTGACTTCAGCAGAGGGACAGGTCCCCACACACACCCCGAAGAGCCCCCCCGCTCACAGCTGCAGTGCCTCTGAGCCAGTGTAGGGACCAGCCCCGGGCTGCAGGGGGCAGGATGGCGACCGCTATCCAGCCACAGGCACACACTGGGAAGGGGGAGGGGGGCCTTGGGCAGGGAGTCCCAAGCTAGGACAGCTGGCTTCACTCACGCCCCTCCCTGACCCAAATCACCTAGGCTCCCCCCCGCCCAAGGAGGAGCAGAACCTGGCCTGGCGGTGTGATAACATTAGCCTTACATCCGGCTGCTTGGGGAAGCCGAGAGTGGCACAGTGGGCGCTGCTAGGCGAGCCCAGCCCCCGAGCCCAGGGTGCCCTTGGCCTGGCTCTCTCCTCACCCCACACAGTGGCAGGAGTTATAGGTTATACAAGAACCAGGCGGCTTTGGCTCTTCTCAGGGACCCTCTGATTGCTCAACGGGCCTGCATCAACGGGCTCACTCCTTCCTCCTCGCTCAAGCCAGGCTGCGTGGCTGGCAACGCCCCCCCGCATCCCCGAGTGCAGCTGCCAGGGGCTGAGGGCTGCGCAAGGACCCTGCCCCTGCTCCGCCAGGCTCCCAGGGAGGAGGCCCAGCCATGTCCCTTCCCCTCTCTGGTCCCTCACTGTCCAGCTGACAGCCCCTGCAGGGAAGCAGGGAGGGCTCCCGCCAAGCTGTGACCATGCACCCGTCGCTGGCTCTGGGCACACAGTAATGCGACAGCGCGAGACCGGCTGGGCCCCCGGTGCTGGGGCCAGTCCTGGGGCACGGGCGAGAGGTCTCTGGCCACGCTCCTGAGGGGACAGTCTGGAGCAAGGCTGGGCAGGGAGCTGGCTGCACAGGTGCAAGTCATGGGCTCAGAGCAGTGCTGGCAGGGCAAAGACCACGGTGAGAGACAAGCCCCTCAGCAGCCTTTAATGGTGTCATCAAAGCCAGACAACAGGTTCCTTTATTGCCCTGACACCGCGCCCCGGTGGGCCCCAGGGCGCCGGCAGGGACACCACCGAGGCTCAGACACAGTGACTGAGGTTCTGTCTGGGCCGGGCCAGGAGCGCTGGGGGAGGGGGTGCTGCCCCTGGGGGGCAGCAAGCCACAGTGCAAGCAGGCAGTGAGTGCGCTGCCTGCCAGGGGCAGCCCAGCCCGCCAGGCCCACGCCCAGCCCGGAGAGCTGTTTGGCACCCGACACAGGGAAGGGACAGGGTGCCCGGCTGGCTCAGCCCGCGGCTGCCCCGTCTCCATGGGCTAGTTACAGTGGGGTTGGTCTCGTTTGCCTCCAGACTGCGCGGCTGGGGCACAGACTTGTGCTTCTCAGGCCAGGGCCCTGCGAGCTCGGCATCCACGCAGCTGTAAACACGGGGTTTGTGGGGGGAGGGGCCCGGCTGGGGAGAAGCCAGGCGGGTGCTGGTGCTACTGGTGAGTGACTGGCCGAGGGAGGGAGGGGGGTTGTGCCCAGGGGTTTCCAGTCTCCGGTTCCTTGTGCAGCAATGCCAGCGCAGGGAGCCTGGCCCGCCAGCAGGCTGCAGCAGCCAGAGAAGTCACAGCATGAGGAGCCTTGGCAGGCGCGAGTCCTTGCAGGAACGGCCTCCCCACAGGCGTTGCCAGTTTACCTGAGATTCGAGCCACAGCCAGGTGGCCTGGCTGCCCCCAGCGGGGGGGACGGGATCCCCGGGCAGCGGCAGTTCCAGTGGGGTTCCCACCCAGAGTCCAGGCGAGGGGACAGGCAGTCAGCAGGTCGAAGCTGGCCTCATGCATCAGTCCTGGGGCTGGCGCCTGGCAGCGGCTCCTCTCCAGCTGCCGCAGGCAGGGGCTGCACCACAATGGGTGTCTGGGTCTCTGAGGGGCGACAGGCTCAGTGAGGGGCAGGGCATTCAGGGGCCTCAGAGCACCCCCACTTCCACCTGGGATCCCCCCAAGCCCACACCAGGCTACCTGCTTGGCACAGAACCTGGCAGCCAGGGCTCCGGACAGCTGCTCCAGGCTCCAAGAGCAAACCCAAGCAGAGGCCCCAGGGAGGTGAGAGCCATGGAGCAGGGTGTGGACCTGGCCAGCCCAAATGGCTATTATTGGCCCACGACTGTGGGCAAAGATGGTGGGGCACTGGCAGCCAGGGAGAGCTAGGGGAGCCCAGGCTGGGCAGGTCGGGGGGTGGGGGGGAGCCCAGGCTGGGGGGCTGGGAGCAGAGGGTGGGTTCAGGGGACAAGGGAGCTGTAAGTGCTCCCCTGACTCACTGAAAGGCTCCTCCAAGGGGCTGGTGAAAGCCAGGATGTACCACAAATCCTGTGGGTCCGTGACAAAGGGCCACCCACAGCCGGCACCAGAGGGGCAGTGGCACAAGTGTGGGGACTCCAGGAGCGCCCCATCAGCCGATGGGGCTGTCTCCCTCCACGCCTGCCTGGGGCCCCGGGGACACGCAGGTGGGGGAGGCTGTGGCAGGCAGGGCCTGGGGGACGCGGGGCTGGTGAGTGCTGGGGTGAGTCCCAGGGCGGCCTTGCCCCAAGCGTAGGGAGACAATCACCTTGTGCTGGGCCCCCCCTCCTGGCCACTCAAAGCACTGTCACCAGGCCTGTCAGCCGACAGGAGGACCCCCCACCCTCTCGCTGGGACCAACAGCAAGGAGGGCTCAGCCCCATACCGGAGGGCAGGGTCCCCCCGACTGCAACTGGTAGCAGCAAGAGCCGGACTGGGCCCGTCAGGCGGGGCAGCAGGGCAGGCCCCAGAGACGCTCAGCTCCCTCCGGGTGCCTGGATCCCAGCCGGTCTGCTCTGCCCTGCACCCTGCTCACACGCAGCCCTGGTGCCTGAGTGCCACACCGCGGGAGGGACCGACCTCCAGCTCCGCCAAGCCCCTGCTCCCACATGGGCTGCTGGCCCCGCCCCGCAGGGGGCAGGAGAGCACAATCCCCCAAGAGCTCCAAGCACTAGGGCCCAGCACTGCCTGCCCCAGCCCAGAAGGGACCCCAGGGTGTCAGCGAGATCCTGACCCCCCTTTCCTCCACGTCCCCCCTCCCTGGTGACGGCTGCCAGGCCCCCCGCAGCCCCTGGGATGGGCCAGGCCAAGCCAGCCACAGGCTCGTGTAGAGACAGCGCGGGCCAGGTGTGACGAACTGGGACTATTCTTGAAGTGGTCTGTGAATGCTGACAGGGGAGTGTGGCTAGGATGGTCTGCATCGGGGGATGGGAGACTGACCAAGGAGAATACCTGAGCATGTAACATGAGAACCCAGGAAGGGGGAGAGGCGAGGTGACACCTTTGCCCGGGAAACTGAACAAAGGCTGTGGGAGGGGTCGCTGAAGGCAGAGTTGGAGGAGCTGGCTGGTGGAATGGCTGGGAGGCAGACAGGGCTCTGACCTCCCAGGGGGGCTAGGGTGCCCAGGGACCCCAAGATGGACCTAACTGAGGGGGGTCCTGTTGTCTGTGCCTGCAAGACCTGTCTTGGACTGTATTCCTGTCATCTAAATAAACCTTCTGCTTTACTGGCTGGCTGAGAGTCCTGGTGAATCGCAGGACGCCGGGGGTGCAGGGCGCTGAGCCCCCCACACTCCGTGACACCAGGGCAGACGAGAGACCTGCCCAGAGTTCACAGCAAGCTGTGGCAGAGCTGGGACCCTGGGCCAGAGCCCAGTACTGCCCCCTCCCCGAGCTCCTGCCCCATGCTGCCCACCCCCGGTGCTGGCCGTGTGCCTGCAGCCTCAGGGCCTCCCCTCCTGCCCCAACCCCCCCGTTACCCTCACTGCTCAACCGCACACCTGCCTGGGGGTGCCCTGCCCTGCTCAGAGCCAGGCTCGGACGAAGGACATGCCACGGGCTGAGCTGGGCTCCCTTCTGGCAGCAGCACAGTGCAGGGCAACTCCTCCTCCTCACCTTCGGCCTCAGCTTGGATCTGCGCCTCCAGGTCCTCCGGGTTGACATACTTGTAGGAGTCCTCGTCCTCCGGCGGACGGCACTTCCCGCAGCAGAAACAACAGCAGCAGCAGCAGCAGCAGCAGGTGAAGATGCCACAGCACACGGCCAAGGCCTGCAGGGGAGGGAGCAGCCGGCTCAGACTCCGAGGGGCTGGGAGAGGCCTCCCAGCCCAGTGCCCCGCACTGAGGCAGGACTAAGGACTGTCTGACCAGCCCTGACAGGGGTTTGTCCAGTGTCGGGGATTCCACAGCCTCCCTGGGCAATTTATCCCAGTGCTTAACCACTCTGACAGTTAGGAAGTTTTTCCTAATGTCCAACCTAAACTGCCCTTGCTGCAGTTTAAGCCCATTGCTTCCTCAGGGGTTAAGGAAAATAATTTACCTCCCTCCTCTTTATAACAACCGTTTATCTACCTGAAGACGGTTATTTCCCCCCCCCCCCCCCTCTTCTCTTTGCCAAACTAAACAAACCAATTTTTCAATTCTTCCTGGAAGGTCATGCTTTTCAGACCTATAATCATTTTTGTTGCTCTTCTCTGGACTCTCTCGAATTTCTCCACATCTTTCCTGAAATGTGACGCCCAGAACTGGACACAATACTCCAGTTGAGGCCTAACCAGCGCAGAGTAGAGCGGAAGAATCACTTCTCGTGTCTTGCTTACAACACTCCTGCTAATACATCCCAGAATGATGTTTTCTTTTTTTGCAACTGTGTTCCACTCTTCACTCATACTTAGCTTGTGATCTACTATGACCCCGAGATCCCTTTCCGCAGGACTCCTTCCTAGGCAGTCATTTCCCATTTTATATGTGTGCAACAGATTGTTCCTTCCTAAGTGGAGTACTTTGCATCTGTCCTTCTTGAATTTCGTCCTGTTTACTTCAGACCATTTCTGCAGTTTGTCCAGGTCATTTTGAATTTTAATCCTGTCCTCCAAAGCACTTGCAACTCCTCCCAGCTTGGTATCATCTGCAAACTTTACAAGTGTATCTCTGTGCCATTCTCTAAATCACTGATGAAGATATTGAATAGAAGTAGCCCCAGGATAGATCCCTGTGGGACCCCACTTGATATGCCCTTCTAGCTTGACTGTGAACCACCGATAACGACTCTCTGGGAAGGGTTTTGCACCCACCTTACAGTAGGTTCGTCTAGGTTACATTTCCCTAGTTTGTTTATGAGACAGTCACTTGAGACAGTATATCTCAACTTCAGTAAGGCTTTTATCTTCCCCCTATCCACAAGGCTTGTTACCCTGTCAAAGGAGGATATTACGTTGGTTTGCCAAGATTTGTTCTTGACAAATACATGCTCACTGTCACTTATCACCTTATTATCTTGTAAGTCTTTACAAATACATTGTTTGAATATTTGCTCCATTATCTTTCCAGGTACCAAAGCTAAACTGACTGGTCTGTAATTCCCTGGTTTGTCCTTATTCCCATTTAGTGACAAGGGCTATATTTGCCCTTTGCCAGTCCTCTGGGATCTGGCTTCCGGGAGTTCTCAAAGATAATCACTAATGGCCCAGAGGTCTCTTCAGCCAGTTCCTTAAGTATTCTAAGATGTATTTCATCAGGCCCTGCCGACTTGAAATCACCTAACTTGTCTATGTAATTCTTGTTCTTTCTTAGTTTAGCCTCAGATCCTGCCCCATTTACACCGATGGTCAGACTGACTGTGAACTCCCACCATGGGTGGCTCAGGGTCTGGGCACCCCACCCACCTCCAGTGGGGCACCCAGAGCCCAGGAGACCTCTCCGCATCGCGCCACGTGGCTGGAGCAGCCAGCGCTGGAGAGTGGCCCGTGGTGTCTCTGTGGGTGCCCGACAGGCGCACAGAACAGGCCGGGGGGGCTGTGCCCAGCAGGCAGCGGGCACTCACCTTGAACCACCACTTGGACATGAGGAAGTAGTACTTGACGCTCTCCTCGCCAAACTGCTCCGCCACGTAGAGCCCCATGGAGCCATACTCGTCATAGATCCGCCGCTTGTTCTCGTCATTCAGCGTCGCGTTCGCATTGTTGATCTCCTTGAACTTCTCCACTGCCTCGGGATTCTCGGGGTTCTTGTCTGGGTGGTACTTCAGGGCCAGTTTCCTGCATAGTGCAGGGGAGCGGCAGGGCTGAGGAGATGTCCAAAGCCGCCCCCCCAGATCTCAGGTGGGCACCCAGAGAATCCTCCCTCCCTTTTCCCTGGGGCTTGGAGACCCTGAGCTCCTTGGTATGACCCTGCCCCATGCTGGGGGCAGGAGGACCCTTGGGACAGCATGGTGTAACTCCACCCTGCAGTTCCAGGGTGTGCATTCCTCTCCAGACACAGGGCCAGAGCCCAGCATGCGTGCGGAGGCACTCGCCTGCATGGCTGGCTGGGCTCTCCCTGCCCCAGCAGGTCCGGCAGCGGAGGTGCAGCCACAAAGGGCCTGTGGGAGAGGCTGGGGTCGCTGGGCCCAGCAGGCGGGCTCCCTACCTGTACGCCTTCTTGATCTCCTCTGAAGAAGCCCCCTTCTCCAGGCCCAGGACTCTGTACAAACTCTCCCCGGCCCGGGACATTTTCCGCTGGGGTCGGCCGGGTTCCGCCATGTTGCTCTGTATTGGAGGGGGAATGGGGGTGTAAGTCAACATGCCCATGCGCTGCAAGCTGCAGCCACCACTTTGTGGGGCAGGACGGGTGAGGACACAGGGAGCTGGGCGCAGGGCCTGGCACGCCAGCTATTCCAGCTCCCCAGAGCGAGCAGCGGGGCATGTGCTGGCCAGGATCCTGTCACCCACTGCAGGGCCATCTCATCATGGCAATCAAGGCAGGCAGCGGGGCACAGCTGCCCAGGGGATCCCCCTCCCATCACAGGGCCCGCTCAGCAGAGCCCCCTGGGGGATTATGAAACCATGCAGACACCAGCTCTCCAGCAGAGGGTCAAGCCCAGGGCTCCTACGCTGCAGCCAGCGCTCACAATACCAGCGAGGAAGCAGGGAACAGCAGATTTCCGGCAGGCCCCGCGTGCACCACCTGGCCTGGGGCTCCCACATGCAAGGCCAGCAGTGCCTACAGCTCCCTCCATACCAAACCTCCCCACCTCCATAAGACACACAGCCCTGGACAGCGGAGACAAGGCCACATCAGTGCCAGGTGCAGCAAAGCACACCAGCACCACGGGCCCCCAGCAGCCTGGGGCGACCCTGCCACATGCGCAGACACTCTGGGCAGGCCGCTCGCAGCAGCTGCTCTGCCTCCCCTTCACCCTCACGAGTCAGGGCTGCCAATGGCCAGCACTGCCCACTCCTGGCCACAGGGCCCACAGCAATCCCAGATACATGCCAGCGCAGCATGCCCCATTCCCAGCCATGCACTAACCGCAGAGACATCGAAGTGCATCTCCCCACACAGACACCCCCAAACCCTCTGTCTGCAGCTTGTCAGCTCTGGGCTTCTCTCACCCCGCAAGCTCCCCTGCCCTACCCCCAAAAAGGGCACGAGAGCTCAGCAGCAGGACAGGGGCCAGGACACAGCACTTACCTAGCCAGGTGCTGGGAATCCAGGCTCACCCGGCAGCAGGAATGAGGAAGTGAAACAAGGCAGGGCAACAACTGGCCAGACCGGGACGAGAGACAGAGAGAGAGCCCAGCAACCAGGCTGCCCACGACCCAAGGGAGGGCACAGCCAGCGCCCACCTGCCCACGACCCAAGGGAGGGCACAGCCAGCGCCCACCTGCCCACGACCCAAGGGAGGGCACAGCCAGCGCCCACCTGCCCACGACCCAAGGGGGAGGGAGGCGAGGAGACACAGACAGCCCAGCAACCAGCCTGCCCACTGCCAGCCCCTGCCTGGCCCCATGGATGTGACGGAGCTCTTGGGCTTGATCCCTGGCTTGGGGGAATCACTTCCTGCTCCGAGCCCCACCGCTCATGGCCCGGCTGCAGGGCGGGAGCGTGGGGCAGCAGGGTTAGGACAGGCTTTGAGACGGACCCACGTTAATCAGATCGCACCGAGCGGTGCCCTCACAGCACCAACAGGCACCAAGAACCGAGTGGGTCTCGCCTGCCGGGGCTTGGCCCCATGACAGCCCAACTCCTGGCCCCGGCTCTGCCCGACAGGGGATGGGGGGCACACGGCACACGCAGCTGCCCAAGGCAGCGGGAGGGGTGATGAGCCGGATCCCAGACCCTCCCCGCACCCCCTGGAGGGGTCACGGTGACTGGGGGTCGCCCCAGGTCCCTGGGGGCAGGAGCTCCGGGCCGATCCCCGCTCCGGGCCGGGACAGCTCACACCGGCCCCGGCCCCGCGCGGAGGGGGCCGAGGGCGGCGGCGCTCCTAGGACACTCCGCGTAGGCGGGGCAGGCGGCCTGGCAGGAGACCGCTCCCGGCGGGGCACCGGGCTGGGGGCGCGGGAGGACTCGGGTCCCCAGCTCCTGAACCCGGCCGCTCCCAGCGCCGCTGCCCCGGCCAGGCCCCACCGCGGAGCACTCGCTGGAGCCCGGGACTCCCCCCCCCGAGCCGGGCAGCGAACGAGCCCGCCCCGAGCCCCGGCCGCACACGGGCTCGCAGCCCGGGGCCCAGCGAGGGTCGGAGTCAGGGCCGGGCCGGGCCCGGCCCCCCCCGCACCCCGGGGCCGCGCGGCAGAGCGTCTCGTCGCGGGGAGTTCCGCAGGCCAGCGGCGGCGGGAGGAGGGCGAGGCTGGGCCCGGATGATCCGCCCATGACCCGGCCCCGGCCCCGGCCCCGGCCCCGGCCCGTCTCTCACCGGCAGCTCCCGCGGCCCCGCTCAGCCTCCGCCACCGACCCGGTAGAACCAGACCCTCGTCACGACTGCGCATGCGCAGCCCGAGCCCTGCGCAGGCGCCTTAACCCTGACCGGACCCTGCGCATGTGCAGATCCTTGTACGGAGATGAAAGGGCAGAGCCCGTCCCTGGGGACCACCGGGCCTGGGAGCCCCCCAGAGACACAACTCCCGGCATGCCCCACTCCCCGTCACCCCCCGCTCGCCTCCAACTCCCGGCATGCCCCGCTCCCCGTCACCCCAACTCCCAGCATGCCCCGCTCGCCTCCAACTCCCGGCATGCCCCACGCCCCGTCACCCCCCGCTCGCCTCCAAGTCCCGGCATGCCCCGCTCCCCGTCACCCCAGCTCCCATCATGCCCCGCTCCCTTCCAGATACACCAACTCCCAGCATGCCCCGCTCCCCGTCACCCCCCGCTCGCCTCCAAGTCCCGGCATGCCCCGCTTCCCGTCACCCCAACTCCCAGCATGCCCCGCTCCCTTCCAGATACACCAACTCCCAGCATGCCCCTTTCCCCTGCTATAGCTACTCCCAGCATGCCCCCCACCCCGCCCCCGGCAGTGGAGAGGCCCCTGGCCCCCAGCTCTGGGCAGCCATTGCTCGTTGGTTGCCCTCTCCTTGGAGCTGATGTGCGAAAGGAGGCGAGCAGGGAAGTCCTGGCAGACCCTTTATTAGCGCGTACAAAACGAAGGCCGCCATGTACAGTACTGCAAGGGCAGAGCGGGAGGGCGCCCGGTCCCAGGGCTGGCGAAGAGCCGCTTGCAGGAACCAAGCGCTAGGGGCATCTGCCACTTCCCAGGCCTGTCCTGCAGAAGCCTCGCATGCCCTTGCCAGTCTCAGTAAAGGGCCAAGAAACGCATGCCCCACCGGCGTGCTGCTGCTGCCATTCCTGGGGCCCGGGCCCAGAGCCCCAGCAAGACATGAGGCAGCCCCTGGCTTCTAGCACTGTGCGTGGCAATGGGAGACCCCACTGAAACCAGCTCTCCAAGGAGACGGAAATCGTCTTGTCCCACTCTGTGGTCCTGATTTCCTGTGCATTGAAGTAATGGATGAGCCAGCGCTGGGGCGGCAGCCGTCTCCCCATGCCCCGGGCAAGGAGGCAGCATTGCGGGGAGGGGCTCGGACGGGGGGCTGCTGAAACACGTTGAGACCGCCGTGCCGTGCTCCCCCTTGGAGCAGCTTCTGCGGCACGTAGCTGTCCTGCCCTGAGCAAGAGACAGGAGTCAAGGAAGGAGCTCAGGGTCTCCTCCCAAGCCCACACCCGTGGAGGGATGAACTCCCCCACCTGCCTCCCGGACAGGCTGAGCATCTCCAGCAGAGCTGGCCCTGACCACCCACCCAAGGCCAGCGCCCCAGAGAAGAGGGAGCTGCCAGACTCATGAACCTGGCCCGTGGGCTGGAATGCCTGCTGTGGAAGGTGAGGGCACCTCCTATTCTGCACCAGCCCTAGTTCCCTGCCAGCACCAGACTGCTCCAGGCTAAACAGCCCCGGGGCCCTGCCCCACGTTCAGGACTATCTGGGCACTGGGGTGGGAGGGGGGAAAAGAGTAGAGCTGCGGGTTGACGGAGACGGGGCTGTTCCCTTCCATTTGATCCTTGGTCCCTGACAATTTTTCAAGTAGCTGGCCCATGAGCCGGAACATGGGGGGAGTAACTGCTCCGAGCAAATAAACATAGAGCGCCTGCCCCAGCCAGTGCATGGGCCTCACCTCGCCCCTTCCAGGCCATAGGGAGAGTTTTTTACCACCTCCACCACTCCACACACACCCACATCCATGTGGGGCCACAGGGAGAATCTGACCCCCCCTCCGTCCACCAACCAGAGGGGGGCACGAGGAGTGTGTACCCAGCGTGCGGACACTGCAGGCCACAGGCAGTCTCTTCCCTGCATGTACACTGGAGGCGCTGGTGGGCAGTTTCCAAATAGCTGCCCGCCCAACAGCGTGTGGTCCAGAGGGAAGTAGCATCAGGGCCCTGTGAGGCCAGCAGGGAGGGGCCATCCTGGGGGGGAGCAGAAGGGCGAGGCTGGAGGGAGGGAGGAGGCAGCGGGGGCAAGGCTGGCAGGCAGGGAGGCCAGCTCAGTAGTCCGTGCTCTCACTCTCACACCAGGCGGAGGGGGCATCAGTACCAAAGTACCTGTCTCCAAAGTTACCTAGACACAAAAGCAACACAGTAAGGCGACCAGCAGCACCCTACCCCATGATGCCAGCCCCTCTCCCCCGAGGAAGCCCCAGGAGAATGAAACCATTGCCTCACATCAATCCGCCCAGGTCTGCAGCCCGGCCCGGCCCTGCCGGGAGCACAGCTGTCTCCGGGCCGAGGAAGGGCACCGTAGGGCCTGGTCTGAGCGGCCACAGGCAGTCGCCCAAGCCAGGCTGAGCTCCCCGCCCCCCTTACCGATGCCAGGGATGATGTGGAATTCCTCGTTAACCCTCTTGTCCACGGCTGTGGTGATGATGCGGACACGGGGGAAGGCGTAGGCCACGGAGTGAACCCCCATCTCCGCCATCAGCAGGGACAGCAGGAAGATCTTCTCTTCGTGGACATCGTGATCCTGCAGCATAGACAGTGCTGAGCAGTCTGGCCCCAGAGCGAAGTGCATGGGCAGCAGGAGGAGCACCCTTCCGGGAGGCTAGGGCCCAGCCCTGCCCCTTCCACCCAAGCACCCCCGCGGCCGGAGGAGCACCGGGCCGCCCCAAGCCCACTCCCCTGTCTTCCTCCCCCGGCTGGAGGAGCCCCAGGCCGCCAGGAGCCCTGAGCCCACCCCCTCCATCGCATGCCCCAGGCCAGCCCCAGCCACGCCGCACCTCCCCTCCCGAGACACCCCACTGGAAAAGCAAAGCGCTTCCTGAAGTTTTTTCTATGCCCCGTGCAGGTTCCGAGGCGGCTGAGGAGGTGGTATCTGCTACTCCAGGAGATGACTGATGAACTGGGGGAGCTGAGTAGCACATACCACATCCTCAACCACCTCAGCACCTGCCTGGCGCATAATAAGAAGCAAAAACTTTCCCTATGCAAACTGCCAAAACCTGCAACCTGGCAGCAGCGGCTAGGCCAGCGGAGGCTTAGCCTATTATACTACCACCTATGGCGAAGTGCCTCATGCTCTCAGAGCAGTAGCCTCCCTGCTTCCATGCTGGAAACCCCAGGCAGCCCGCCCCGATTCCCAGAGGATAGGGCCAGCCCGGCAGGCTCACCAGCAGGACGCGCACGGCCATCATGGCTGCAGCCCCCGTGGACACGGTGCTGTCCATGAGAATGACATAATCTTCGCTGATCTCCTTGGGGAGCCGCAGATAGTGAAGCTGAGGAGAGATGGGGGACAGGGTTTATGAAGGAGTCAAGTGCGACACCCTGCCCCCACCCCGCAGCCCCTTGTGGAATTCACAAGCACTCTGTGGACGCTGGGGGCAGAGAAGGGACGGACAGGGCAGCGCTCACCTCAGGCTCCCCTGTGTCGTGGTTGGTCTGGATCAGAATCTTGCCCAATCGAATGTCTTTGCAGACAGCAGTGAGCGCCTGCTCCATGGTCTCCCCCGCCCGCAGGATGGACACACCTGTGATCTGGTGCAGAGGGAAGACAACAGCCACCTTAGACTGGACTGGGCATGCAGCTACCCCGAGGGGGCAGCGACTGCCTCCCGCCTCTCAGACCCCCCGCCAGGGCAGCACTTCCCTCCCTGCCCCCCACCTCCCACACTGGGGCAGCACATCCCAACAGCCCCCCAGCCCTCATACTGGGGCAAGGACCCCCAGCCACCCTTCCTATTCCCCAAAGCAGTCTGGGAAGCCTTGCATCCCCCTCCTGGAGCCCAAGGGGGTGTTGTCCTAGATGGGTGAATAGACATTTCTCTGGTCCCCATCAGCCCAGGACCTGAGAGCCTCACCATCTTCTCCCAATCCTGCCTCGCTGCACGCGACAGGGGGAACTGACCTCACAGAAGCTAAGTGACTGACCGGGGGTCACACAGGCAGTCTGTGCAGAGCAGGGAATGGAACTAGCTCTCCCCAGGCCAGGGCTGTGGAATGGCCACCCTTCCTCCCAGAGTTCTGGGGGGACCTGGCCAGTCTCACCCGCTGCCTGTGGAACCGCTTCCCTTCATACACAGTCCCCTGAGGCGTCTCCACTGTCACTGGCTGCAGGAGAAGAGCAGGTTGTTAATGTGGGGGCAGACCCTGAGCCAGGCTGCAGCATGACGCAGCAACTTCGTCCAGACAGCATAAGAGCAGGTAGCAAAGGGCAGCGCCTGGGCCTTACATGGCAGATTGGGGGCAGGGCCTGTACCGTGAGTGGCAGGCAGGAGGGGCGGGGCCTGTACCGTGAGTGGCAGGCAGGAGGGGCGGGTCACTGGGGAAGGGGCAGGACCTTTACTGTAAGCAGGAGGAAGAGGGGCGGGGGCTGTAGCATGAGTGGCAGGCAGGAGGGGCAGGTCACCAGGGAAAGGGCGGGGCCTGTAGCATGAGTGGCAGGCAGGAGGGGCAGGTCACCAGGAAAGGGGCGGGGCCTGTAGCATGAGTGGCAGGCAGGAGGGGCAGGTCACCAGGAAAGGGGCAGGGCCTACAGGTCACATACGTTGAGTGGCAGGAAGGAGAGGGCATGTTCAATCAGCAGCCTCATCAGGCGCTTGGAATAGAAGATGAATTCGTCTCTGGTTGTGTCCTTGTTCCTGTGGGACCAGTGACACAGAGGTGAGAGCAGACTCCAGGCCCTGGGGCCCCTGCGTCCCCCCCACCCCAATGGCACCCCAATTCCAGCCCCATCCCACGGGCAGGAGAATGCAGCGCAGGGGAGTGGATGGGGGCAGAGTAGGCATATTGGGGAAAATATCTCGGCACTTGCCAGAGTGAGATCCATGCACCCCCAGCACCAGGAGCCTGTCACCTCTCCCATGTGGGGGTCCCAGGGTATAGAGGGGACCTAGCCATCACCTCCCCTCCAGGGAAAATAAGGGAAGAACTGATATGGGAATCACTTAATAAAGAATGGCATTAATTATATTACTCTCTTTTTCAATCAACGTGGAGTTATGGAAATAGTTTGATAGGATCTCTCTTTTTGTGATGAGGTTACAAGTTTGGCTGATAAAGGTAATAGTGGTGATGTGATAGACTTAGATTTCTGTAAGGCATTTGACTTGGTACCACCTGACACTAACTAAAATAATACAAATTCAAAATGGCACACAGTAAGGGGATTAAAAGCTAGCTGACCGGTCTCAAAATGTAACTGTAAACAGGGAATCCTCCTCCAGTGGGTGTTCCTAGTGAGGTCCCACTGGGATCTGTTCTTGGGCCCTCTGAAAGAAAACAAAACCAACCCTGAGAAAGATTGGGGGAGTGGTAAATAATGAAGAGGACAGGTCACACAGAGATCCAGATCACTCGGTAAGGTGGGTCTTTTAATATGGCTAAATGTAGATGTATAGATCTAGGAACAAAGAATGCAGCCCATACTCAGCCTAGGGGACTCTAGCCTAGGAGAGACAGTCACTTTGGAAAAGATTTGGGAGTGCGGATGGATAATCAGCTCAACGTGAGCTCCTCCTGTAATGCTGTGGCCGAAAGGGCTAATGCCAGCCTTGGATGCAAAAATGGGGACTCTCAAGTAGGAGTCAAGAGGTTATTTTACCTCTGTATTTGTCACTGATGTGACCGCTGCTGGAATAGCGTGTCCATTTCATGTGCCCACAATTCAAGGAGGAGGTTGATAAATTGGAGAGGGGTCAGAGAAGAGACAAGAATAACTAAAACATTAGAAAAAATGCCTTACAGTGTCGGACTCAAGCTCAATCTATTTAGCTTAGCAAAGAGAAGGTTAAGAGATGATTTGACCCCAGTCGATAAGTAACTACCCAGGGAACAAATACTTGGTAATGAGCTCCCTAGTCTAGCAGAGGAAGGTCTAACATGACCCAGTAACTGGAAGTTGAAGCTAGACAAAGTTGGACTCGACAGATGGTGTATTTTTTAAACAGAGTAATTAACCATTGGAGCAACTGACCAAGGATCGTGGTGGCTTCTCCATTGCTGACCATTTTAAATCAAGATTGGATGTTTTTCAAAAAAAACCGCTCTGGTTTAACGGGAATCAATCCAGGGGAGTTCAACGGCCTGTGTTATACAGGAGGTCGAAGAAGATGATCTCAATGGTCCCTTCTTGACTTGGAATCTACAGACCAAGGAGCAGCAGGAGGGCTGCTCTCCCCAGTGGGCACAGTGCTGCATAAAGGGAAGCACAAAGCCCCAGTGAGCAAAGCCAGACAACCCTTCCACAGGCGAGTGAAATGCTGTGACAGCCACCAGCTGAACCCTAATGGAGTTCCGGGACAGCCCCTGTGTTCTTAAACACAGCAGGTAACTGAGCATGTCCATGAGGAGAGATGCAGAAGCGGACATAGATAGGGCTTCCTCGACCACGGCTGGGCCCAATCCGTCCGCGGCTGGGTTTGGGCCACTCCGGCAGGTCCGGGAGCACCAGCCGCGGCAGGTCCAGGCTGCAGGTTGAGCTGGGTCCGGGGGAGGGGCGCCCTAGCCGAGGCAGGTCCCTGAGCGCCTGCGCGAAGCTAAATAGGCTGCTGCGTGGCTGCGCAGCTTACAGGGAACTTAGACCTGGAGTAGAACCTTCTTCCAGCGAATACTAGAGCAACAGGCTCGATCGCCCCCAGAATCAGGTGCCTTAGGAGACTCTTGCGAGAAGGGTCTCTGCACAGGGGCAGGGTACATGTGTGTGACAGTGCCCAAAGGATGCCTGGAGGCTGGTTCTGCAGTGAGAGATCTAGAGAAGGGATCCTCAACCAACACGTCGGACTGCAACGTTCCCACTGAGGTCTGCACTTCTTTCTGGGGGGTTCTGCTCCTCTCCTTTAGGTCTGGAATTGAAAAGGCCAGGCGCGCTGAGCAGTCTGATTTGCTAAATCGTCTCTGCTCAGGTGTATAGATCTCAAGGGGTTGCAGTTGCCCTGGAGCAAGCCGGTGGTGTCACTACTGAAGAGCTTGAGGCCTTAGAAAGGAAGGCCCAACACCATGTTCTGTACCACCGGGGAGACCAGCAGACCATAGCCAGGAGGCTCAGTGCATGGAGACAGCAGTTGCCATCGAGCACGAGGCTGTGTCAGCAGCGTCAAGAGAAGCTTGAAGCGAAGCCTTCGCAATCATCTGGCCTTCAACCGTGAGGGCCTGAGCCAGTTCCTTTTGGTCTTGCGGTAGGTGGTCAATAAAATGTGAAAATTTGGCATAGTTTGTGAAATCCCAGAGCAGCCAATGAGTAGCTCTTTCAGCCCGGCAGGACCATTCGCTTGAGTGTTTTATCTGAGGGAATCAATTTGGAGCTGGGTCTGTCGACTCCTCTTGTTGACCACGTCCATTACCAAGGAGTTGGGGGTAGGATGGGAGAAAAAATATTCCAGCCCTTTGGTCAGTACAATATAGTTGTTGTTTGCCCTCTTGCAAACAGGCAGGATGGTAGCAGGCGTGTGCCACATGGCACAGACGGCTGACAGTAAAGCCTCGTTAAGGGCTAAGGCAAGGTGGTCCAGCAGGGAGTGCAGAGTTTCCTGGATTTCCTCCCAAGGGATCTGGAATGATTCCGCTCTCCTCATCTGGTCTTGAAAAGCCCTGAAATCATCTACGTAGCACAGCGAATGGGATGTGCCTGCCTCATTGGGGGAGGAGGACTTGTTAGATGGCCTCCTGGGGAGGACTCAGACTCATAGACTCATAGACTTTAAGGTCAGAAGGGACCATTATGATCATCTAGTCTGACCTCCCGCATGATGCAGGCCACAAAAGCTGACCCACCCACTCCTGGAATAATTCTCTCCCTTGACTCAGCTGTTGAAGTCCCCAAATCGTGATTTAAAGACTTCAAGTCGCAGAGAATCCTCCAGCAAGCGACCCCTTTTGCCCCATGCTGCGGAGGAAGGCGAAAAACCTCCAGGGCCTCTGCCAATCTACCCTGGAGGAAAATTCCTTCCCGACCCCAAATATGGCGATCAGCTGAACCCCGAGCATGCGGGCAAGATTCTCCAGCCAGACCCTCCGGAAAAAGTTCTCTGTAGTAACGTTTAATATCCCATCATTGACCATTGTTACTAATTACCAGCGATGGCACGTTATTGACCTATTGACTAAAATCACGTTATCCCATCAAACCATCCCCTCCATAAACTTATCAAGCTTAATCTTAAAGCCAGAGAGGTCTTTCGCCCCCACTGTTTCCCTCGGAAGGCTGTTCCAGAACTTCACCCCTCTGATGGTTAGAAACCTTCATCTAATTTCAAGCCTAAACTTCCCGACGGCCAGTTTATATCCATTTGTTCTTGTGTCCACATTAGTACTGAGCTGAAATAATTCCTCTCCCTCCCTGGTATTTATCCCTCTGATATATTTAAAGAGAGCAATCATATCCCCCCTCAGCCTTCTTTTGGTTAAGGTAAACAAACCGAGCTCCTCGAGTCTCCTTTCATACGACAGGTTTTCCATTCCTCGGATCATCCTAGTGGCCCTTCTCTGTACCCATTCCAGTTTGAATTCATCCTTTTTAAACATGGGAGACCAGAACTGCACACAGTACTCCAAATGAGGTCTCACCAGTGCCTTGTATAATGGAACCAGCACCTCCTTATCCCTACTAGAAATACCTCGCCTAATGCATCCCAAAACCGCATTAGCTTTTTTCATGGCCACGTCACATTGCCGACTCAGTCATCCTGCGATCAACCAGGACTCCGAGATCCTTCTTCTCCTCCAAAAATAACAGGAGTACTTGTGGCACCTTAGAGACTAACAAATTTATTAGAGCATAAGCTTTCGTGGGCTACAACCCACTTCTTCGGTAGCCCACGAAAGCTTATACTCTAATAAATTTGTTAGTCTCTAAGGTGCCACAAGTACTCCTGTTATTTTTGCGGATACAGACTAACACGGCTGCTACTCTGAAACTTCTCCTCCTCCGTTACTTCCAACCGATGCATCCCCAGCTTATAACTAAAATTCTTGTTAGTCATCCCTAAATGCATAACCTTACACTTCTCACTATTAAATTTCATCCTATTACTATTACTCCAGTTTACAAGGTCATCCAAATCTCCCTGCAGGATATCCCGATCCTTCTCCGAATTGGCAATACCTCCCAACTTTGTGTCATCCGCAAACTTCATCAGCCCACTCCTACATTTGGTTCCGAGGTCAGTAATAAATAGATTAAATACAATCGGGCCCAAAACCGAACCTTGAGGAACTCCACTGGTAACCTCCCTCCAACCTGACAGTTCACCTTTCAGTACGACCCGCTGCAGTCTCCCCTTTAACCAGTTCTTTATCCACCTCTGGATTTTCATATCGATCCCCATCTTTTCCAATTTAACCAATAATTCCTCATGCGGTACCGTATCAAACGCTTTACTGAAATAGAGGTATATTAGATCCACCGCATTTCCTTTATCTAAAAAATCTGTTACTTTCTCAAAGAAGGAGATCAGGTTGGTTTGGCATGATCTACCTTTCGTAAACCATGTTGTAATTTGTCCCAATTGCCATTGACATCAAGGTCCTTAACTACTTTCTCCTTCAAAATTTTTTCCAAGACCTTGCATATTACAGATGTTAAACTAACAGGCCTGTAGTTACCCGGGTCACTTTTTTTCCCCTTCTTGAAAATAGGAACCACATTAGCTATTCTCCAGTCAAACGGTACCACCCCCGAGTTTACAGATTCATTAAAAATTATCGCTAACGGGTTTGCAATTTCTTGCGCCAGTTCCTTTAATATTCTCGGATGAAGATCATCCGGTCCACCCGATTTAGTCCCGTTAAACTGTTCGAGTTTGGCTTCTACCTCGGATACGGTAATGTCAACCCCCCCTCCTTTATTCCCATCTGTCACGCTGCCACTATTCCTAAACCCTTCATTAGCCTCATTAAAGACCGATGCAAAATATTCGTTTAGATATTGTGCCATGCCTAGATTATCCTTAATCTCCACTCCTGCAGTACCGATGGCTGCTGCTCTGGATGGGACGGTAGCTATGCTACTGCTCACCAGAAAGCCCAGTGCACTGTGCATAAGCAAAGGGAGTGGGACCCCGCTGGGGATAACATGAACGCCTGCTGGATTCTGCAAGGAATACCTGCAGACAGGGCAGAGAGAAGGCAGAGTCTTGGGCAGAAATGTCCCAAGCTGAGGGGTCCTCTCCCATATCCTGTGGAGGAGCTCGAAGCATCAGTACCAGGAGACCGAGGAGGGGCTGGCGGCTGGGTCAGTACCAGTGGTTGAGATCTTGTGCTGGGGTGCAGCAGAACCAATGGCAGCTCTGGCTCCAAAGGGTGTGACAGGATTGAGGGGGATCCCTCTTGGTACCCCTTAAGAGGGGAGATCCAGGCCCTTCTGCAACTAGTAGCTCTTCATAGAAGAGGAACCTGGACAGACACCGGGGACAGTGCACAGGAACAGTCCGCGTGCTCCGTAGATACGCAAGCGGAGGAGGGTGGTTACAGACATGGTGCAGAGGTTTGGCCAATGTGGTTCTTGGGGCTGCGACCCAGGAGGGCAAGCCCAGAGCATGAGATGAAGAAGGCTTCTTAGAAGAGTCCCTGTTCCTGGAAGGATCCTTAGCCTGGATCCTTAGTCTCTGCTTCCAGGACTGACAATCGTGCAGCTTGTTGTGACTTGCTAAAAGGCTCCTCAGCATGGGGCATACCATAAGTCCTCTTGGGACCAGGACGCGTAGAAGCCTCAGCAGTATCCATGCTGGGATGTGGTCTCCTTTCCTAGCCTCAGGGGTTACCTTCTCCTTCCTTTGGAGACCCCCTCAGGGAAACTGGGTTTCTTCTTTGGAGAAGGTTTCACTTCTGAAGCAGCCCCATGGCGTTTGCTCAGTGAGGCTGCAGTCACCCATGCAGGGAGCTAGAAAGCGTCGGACCCTGCAGCAGCTTCAATCTACCGTCCTTCAGTTTGCAAGATATGCGCTCACACTCAAGCAGACCTTGCCCTCACGTGGGGCGTAGGACTCCCTGAGGCAGCTGGAATGCCTGTCACTGTGGGGGAAAGACCTGTGGCAGGTCTGGCAGGGTTTGAACCCATCGTCATTGGCATAACTTGAGCAACGAGGGCACAGAAAAAAACAACGGCTGAGGGTAAGGTCCTGGCCACAAAGAAAACGGGCTGAAGGGGAACCCCCA
>NW_020664920.1:209852-222221 GCF_002925995.2 Terrapene triunguis
CCTGACCCCATATCCCTGCCCCATAGTCCTGACCAGCAGTCGCCCCCCAACTGTTCCAGCTTTGGGCACCCCTGGGGAATCCAGGCTTGGGGTGATGTCCCAGGGCCACCAGGGTCCACACTTGCCAAGCCTCCTTTCCCCGCGGCCTCTCCCAGGAGCCTGGGCTGCTCTGGGCTTTGCCCAGCCTGCGACAGGACCAGTCACCTGGGCCCTCAGGGGGAACCCAGCCAGGCTGGCGAGGGGGCAGCAGGTGCCCTGGACTCACTCCATTGCTACCTAGCAGCAGAGCTGGGTGGAGCCAGGGCCCCCAAAGATGAGGGCAGATGCCGGGTCGGTGACAGCCCCTCCCGTCCCGGTTCCCAGCCCTGCTCTGGGCCCAGTTTTTCCTAATATCCAACCTACACCTCCACCCCTGCAACTTGAGACCATTGCTCCTTGTTCTGTCATCTGCCACCACTGAGAACAGCCGAGCTCCATCCTCTTTGGAACCCCCTTTCAGGTAGTTGAAAGCAGCTATCAAATCCCCCCTCATTCTTCTCTTCTGCAGACTAAACAATCCCAGTTCCCTCAGCCTCTCCTCAGCGAGGAGCCGGGCTGGCCTGTCCCAGCCAGGTGTCCCGTGGGCTGTTGGAACTGGGGTGACCTTCGCACTGACCCCCTTGTGTCTCAGTCTCTTCACAGGCTCCCGGGAGCCCTTCCCCGGCCTGCCCCCGGAGACCAGCCCTGTGGCTCCGTCCCTGGAGCTGGAGCGGCGCCTGGCCAGGCACTGCCACCGCAGCCCCCGCACCCCCAGCCAGAGCCGGGCGGAGCCGCAGGCCTGTCGGAAGCTGGGCATCGCCTGCGCCATCTGCTTCGTCTTCATGATCGGCGAGGTTGTCGGTAAGGTGGCAGCGGGACCCCAGCCCGGCTTGTTCCTGGCCCTGCTCAGCCCGTGCTGCGGGACGTCCTGCTCTGCACCTTGCTCATGTGCTGGCTGGCAGGCGCAGCCCGGGTCTCTGGGGGCCAGGAGAGAGGTGCCCGGCGTGGGCCTGGTGCAGCCCCCGGCCCCTCAGCTCTGCGGGATGGGGCAGCTCCCCTCACCCGCTGCCAGGGTCCCCACATTCATGGGAGTCACCTGGCTGGATCCCGCCCGCCCTGGCAGGCCCCCTGGCAGCGCAAGGGGACGCCGTGTCAGTGCCCAGCGCTCTGGGGAAGGAGCCAGCCCCCGCAGGCCGGAGCGGAGGGCAGAGGTGCTGCCTGGGGGCTGTGCGGGGGCCCTGCCAGCACCTGGCGCTGAGCTGGCCAATCTCTACTGCAGGCGGGTACCTGGCGCACAGCCTGGCCATCATGACTGATGCTGCCCATCTGCTGGCGGACGTGGGCAGCATGTCGGTCAGCCTCTTCTCCCTGTGGGTCTCCGCCAGGCCGCCCACCAAGACCATGACCTTCGGCTGGCACCGCTCAGGTAAGGGCCCCACCAGGACATGGCTCCAGCCCAGCACTCGCTGCCCTCACAGACCTTCCCCCTCCTCCCCCCGTCTCCCTGCCATGCTGGGGCGACCTGGGGACTTATTTCCCTGAGCCTGGGCAGCCCGGCAGAGCAGGGGCCAGCCTGTGCCCCCACTCCCTTCGGCCCGTGGGGAGCTGGGGGGGCAGAGCCCTCACCCCCAGGCCACAGGCAGATCCTCCCCGCTGGCCACCTTGGTGCACCACATTACCCATGATGCCTTGCCCCTCATAGGCTTCACGAACCCCCAGGGTCTGTGCTTTGCCCCAGCCCCGTCCGGGTGCCAGCCCCCCAGGGGTCCCACTCTTCCCCCAGGGTTGGCCACGCGGCCTCACCACCTCTGATCCCGAGCCCCTGGGCTCCAGCCCCCTGCCTCAGCCCAGCGAGTCCCGCTGAGCCAGATGCCCGTGAGAGACTCGGCCGCTCTGCAGGGACCCCTGCACCCGCCAGTGCCTGCAGGGACACCAGGCAGCCTTTCCCCCAGAGCTGGTCTCGGTCCCCTGGGCGTGGCGTGGGGGGCCCTTGGCTTGGCCCAGAGAAGTTGGGGTTAAGTCCCTGCTGGCCAACGCCAGGGCCCCTGGAGCCCGGCGGCTGCGTGCGGGTTCCTGGCTCTGTCTCTGTCTGTCAGTCCCAGCAGGTGAGAGCTGCCGTGTCTCTGGTGAGCCCAGCTCTGGTCCCAGCTCCTGTCACCTTCTCCTGCAGTGCCGGCTCCGCGGCCAGGCCTTCCCGTGGCCAGGTCACTGGTCCAGGCCTTCGGGCTCCCGTTGTCCAGAGCCTCCCTGACGGGCTGGTTCTAGCCAGGCCTAATGACCCCCTTGGCTGACCCTAGGCTGTCCTGTGGCCCCCCGTCTCCTGCCCTTGGCACCGTGTGCACACCAGCGCCAGGCACAGAGGAAACTGAAGCAGGCACGGGCCGTGCACAGACATTGCCAGCGTCCCTGCAGCAACGGGCCCCGCAGGCAGGTCTTTAACCCTTTCCTCCCTGAGGGACGTGGATGGGTCCCAGCCGGGCTGCTCCCGGCCACTCCCCTCCGCCCCCACAGCTGCGGGCGGCGCTGACTGCTGCCCCGTGCCTGCAGAGACGCTGGGCGCCCTGGCCTCGGTGCTGTCCATCTGGGTCGTGACCGGTGTCCTGGTGTACCTGGCCTCAGCCCGCATCATCAGCAACGACTACGAGATCGACGCACGTGCCATGCTGGTCACCTCCGCCTGCGCCGTGGGCATCAACGTCATGTACGTGGCCCCCCTGCCCCCCGGATCCCTGCCACCCCCCCCCCCCCCCCCCCCGGATCCCTGCCCCCCGGATCCCTGCCCCCCAGATCCTTGCCCCTGCCCCCAGATCCCCAACTGCCACCCCCACACCCCCAGACCCCTGCCCCCCGGATCCCTGCCCCCCAACTGCCACCCCCTGGATCCCTGCCCCCCAGATCCTTGTCCCGCACCCCTGGATACCTGCCCCCATCAGATCGCAGGCCCCCTGAATCCCTGCATGCCACCCCCCCACCCCTGGATCACTTCCCTGCCCCTCGATCACGGTTCACCCTGCCCAGGTGACTGTCCCCCCCCCACCCTCCCCAAAATGATGCCCCCCAGCCTCCCTGGATCACACCCCTCCCCACCTGACCCGTTCCTGCCTCTGCCCAGCCCCCAATCAATGCCCACCCACCTTGCCCATTCCGGGGGGAGGGGCTCTGGGATCTGCCGGTGCTGCGGCCCCCGGGGCTCTGTGTCTGCCCGCGGCCCGCTCAGGCTCCCCGCTTCCCTCCAGCATGGCCTACATCCTGCACCAGTCGGTCACGGGCCACGGCCACGCCCGGGGCTACGAGAAGATGGAGGAGAGTCCTGGCTGCTGCGCGCCACCCGGGGGCCCCCCGCCCGGCAGCACCAGCGTCCGCGCCGCCTTCGTGCATGTGGTGGGGGACCTGCTGCAAAGCCTCGGGGTGCTGACAGCTGCCACCGTCATCTACGTGGAGGTACGGCACGAACAACCCCAGGCCAGCGTCTAACACGGCCCTGCCTCGGCCTCCTGGCGCCCCAGCTAACCGCGTCCCTCCGTCCGCCGCCTCGCGCCCACACCAACCACGGCCCAAACTCCTCTGCCTTGTGCCCCCGCTAAACGCGGCCCAAACCCCTCCGCCTGGTGCCCCCGCTAACCGCCTCCCTCCGCCTGGCGCCCCCGCTAACCGCCTCCCTCCGCCTGGCGCCCCCGCTAACCGCCTCCCTCCGTCCGCCGCCTCGCGCCCACACTAACCACGGCCCAAACCCCTCTGCCTTGTGCCCCCGCTAAACGCAGCCCAAACCCCTCTGCCTGGCGCCCCCGCTAACCGCGTCCCTCCCTCCGCCGCCTCGCGCCCACACTAACCACGGCCCAAACTCCTCCGCCTTGTGCCCCCGCTAAACGCAGCCCAAACCCCTCCGCCTGGTGCCCCCGCTAACCGCCTCCCTCCGTCCGCCGCCTCGCGCCCCCGCTACCCACGTCCCTCCCTGCGCTGCCTCGCGCCCCTGCTAACCGTCTCCCTCCCTGCACTGCCCCCCTGCCCCTCTTTCCACGTCCCTCCCTCTGAGGGGCCCACCTGTCCCCTCCCCCATGGGTTCGCCTTTGCACAGACACCTGTGTGCCCCGCTCCCTGCCTCGGCCTGAGCTCCTGGGGTGGGAGATGCTGTCCCAGGTGGCAGCAGGCCAGTGACCCGGCCCTGCAGCTCCTGCCTGTCCCGGGGCTCCCTGGGGCTGGGGGGAGACAGGACCTGCCATGGGGAAATAGACTGAGATCCCCACAGGCCCCCTCACTGGGACCCTGGTGCCCAGCCCCAAGGAAGAGCCCTATGCCAGCTCCCCATGCTGGGCTCTGCCCTCTGCTGCCACGTTCCCTCGGTGCCCCCCCCCCCCCCCAGCTTCGGGACAGTGGGGCTGGGCCAGGGACTCCTGGGTTCCACTCCTAGGTCTGACCCCTCACTGGGTGCGGCTCTGGGGATCCGCTGGCTGCCTGGGCATAACCCCGACCCTGCCCCTTGCAGCCCCGGTACAAGATCGCAGACCCCGTCAGCACCTTCCTCTTCTCCGTCTTCGTGCTGGGCTCCACCGTCACCATCCTCAGGGACGTCTTCCGGGTCCTCATGGAAGGTGAGCTGGGGGGGCATGGTGGGCATGGTGCACAGAGGAGCTCAGGGGGGTGCGGGCAGAGGCTGCAGCTGCTGGGCAAGGCCAGGGGGCAGGCAGGGGGCCAGGGGTCATGGGGCAGGGGAGGCTGGGTGCAAAGCCGGGGGCCAGGGCCAGGGAGCAGAGCTGGGGGCAGGGGCAGGGTCTCACTGAAAAGGGAGCTGGGCAGATTCTCTGTTGTAAAAACCAAAATTATTCTGAGCTACGGCAGCCACAACCTGCCCCCTGACTGATCGCCCCAAACCCCCCTCTGCTCCCCACAACCCACTCCCTGGCAGATCATCTTAAGCCATCACCCCTCTGGGTCCCTGCTGGGTTGCAACACAAAGTATGGGAGAAACTGAGGCACACATAGCATTTATAAAAAACAGTACAGAAAATTCCCCCTTTGTAATATCTCTTTCCCCATCATGACTGAACAAAGCAGGGTCCCTTTAACCAACATCCTGGAGAAGTTTGAACCCACAATTTGTTGGGAAAGAGTCAACATGGTTTTTGTAAAGGGAAATAATTCCTCCCCAATCTACTAGAATTCTTTGAGGGGGTGTAACGATGCTGGGGTTTTTCCACCTCTAAGGCAAACCAAACCAGCCAGACAAAGACGACTTCGGTCTCACCCCACTGGCTAACCACAAGTCACACAAGCAATTCCCTTAGACACTCCAGTTTCCCAGTATCACCACCAGTGCCACTTGTTATGGGGACAAATGGTTATGAAAACCAATACCCCAGTAAAAGAAAAAAGGTTCTCCTGATCCCATAGGACCAAGCCCCAGACCCAGATCAATATACAAATCAGATCTTACCCACAAATCACGCTGTTGCCAACCCTTTAGAATCTAAAATCTAAAGGTTTATTCATAAAAGGAAAAAGATAGAGATGAGAGCTAGAATTGGTTAAATGGAATCAATGACATACAGTAATGGCAAAGTTCTTGGGTCAGGCTTGTAGCAGTGATAGAATAAACTGCAGGTTCAAATCAAGTCTCTGGAACATCCCCAGCTGGGATGGGTCCTCAGTCCTTTGTTCAGAGCTTCTGTTTGTAGCGAAGTCCCTCCAGAGATAAGAAGCAGGATTGAAGACAAAATGGAGATGAGGCATCAGCCTTTTATAGTCTTTTCCAGGTGTAAGAACACCTCTTTGTTCTTACTGTGGAAAATTGCAGCAAAATGGAGTCTGGAGTCACATGGGCCGGTCCCTGCATACTTTGCTGAGTTACAAGGCGTATTTGCCTTCTCTCAATGGGTCAGTTGTATAGCTGATGGTCCTTAATGGGCCATCAAGCAGGCTAGGCAGAGCTAACACCAACTTGTCTGGGATGTTTCCCAGAAGCATAGCATAAGTTTGAAATACAGACAGTGTAGAGCCAATATTCATAACTTCAACTACAAAACTGATACACACATATAGACAGCATAATTATAACCAGCCAACCATCACCTTGTCTTAGACACCTCATTTGATCCCGTTTATACAAGATTTGGTGCCACTACAGGACTTTGGTTGCAACCATGTTCTATACGGTCCCAGTTCAAATCAATAACGTGACAGGGGGTCGACAAGCATGTGGACAAGGGGGATCCAGTGGATATAGTGACTTAGATTTTCAGAAAGCCTTTGACAAGGTCCCTCTCCAAAGGCTCTTAAGCAAAGTAAGCTGTCATGGGATAAGAGGGAAGCTCTTCTCGTGGGTCCAGGGCCGGTTCCAGGGTTTTTGCCGCCCCAAGTCGCGATCGGCGGCAGCTCCACCGCGCTGCTTTCTTCTTCGGTGGCAATTCGGCAGCAGGTCCTTCCCTCCGAGAGGGACTGAGGGACTCCCCGCCGAATTGCCGCCGAAGAGCCCGACGTGCCGCCCTTCCCCTTGGCCGTCCCAAGCACCTGCTTGCTGAGCTGGTGCCTGGAGCTGGCCCTGCATGGGTCGGTAACTGGTTAAAAGACAGGAAACAAAGGGTAGGGATAAATGGTCAGTTTTCAGAATGGAGAGAGGTAAATAGTGGTGTCCCCCAAGGGTCTGTGCTGGGCCCAGTCCTATTCAACATATTCATAAACCATCTGGGAAAAGGGGGAAACAGTGAGGTGGGAAAGTTTGCAGATGATACAAAACTACTCAAGATAGTTCACTCTTTGCAGTCTGCTTTGGAGATACAAAGGGATCTCACTAAACTGGGTGACTGAGCAACAAAATGGCAGATGAAATTCAATTGCTGATCAATGTAAAGTAATGCACATTGGAAAACATCATCCCAACTATACATGTAAAATGATGGGGTCTAAATTAGCTGTTACCACTCAAGAAAGATCTTGGAGTCATTGTGGAGAGTTCTCTGAAAACATCCGCTCAATGTGCAGCGGCAGTCAAAAAAGCGAACAGAATGTTGGGAATCATCAAGAAATGGATTGATAATAAGACAGAAAATATCATATTGCCTCTATATAAATCCATGGTACGCCCACACCTTGAAAACTGTGCGCAGATGTGGTCTCCTCATCTCAAAAAAGATATATTAGAATTTAAAAAGTTTCAGAGAAGGGCAACAAAAATGATTAGGGGTCTGGAACGGCTTCCATCTGAGGAGAGATTAATAAGACTGGGACTTTTCAGCTTGGAAAAGAGACGACTGGGGGGTGGGGGATATGATAGAGGTCTATAAAATCATAACTGGTGTGGAGACAGTAAATAAGGAAGTGTTATTTACTCCTTCTCATAACACAAGAACTAGGGTCACCAAATGAAATGAATAGGCAGCAGGTTTAAAACAAACACAAGGATGTATTTCTTCACCCAACGCACAGCCAGCCTGTGGAACTGGTTGCCAGGGGATGTTGTGAAGGCCAAAAGTATAACTGGGTTCAGAGAAGAATTAGGTTAGTTCCTGGTGGATCGCTGCCCAGGTGTGTCTGTACCCAGTGTCAGGCTGCCTGGAGCGGCTCACGCCCGCGAGTGCCACCCTTAGGGCAGACTGGCGAAAGCAGGGCAGACCCCCCCAGATGGCAGCGTGGCCTACAATTAGAGGTCACTAAGCCAGTAACAAATGCAAACTTCTAGGGCTCTGGCTTATGAGGAGATAACTGGCTCTATGGATGAGGGGAAAGCAGTGGATGTGTTATTCCTTGACTTTAGCAAAGCTTTTGATACGGTCTCCCACAGTATTCTTGCCGCCAATTTAAAGAAGTATGGGCTGGATGAATAGACTGTAAGGTGGATAGAAAGCTGGCTAGATCGTCAGGCTCAACGGGTAGTGATCAATGGCTCCATGTCTAGTTGGCAGCCGGTTTCAAGCGGAGTGCCCCAAGGGTCGGTCCTGGGGCCAGTTTTGTTTAATATCTTCATTAATGATCTGGAGGATGGCGTGGACTGCACCCTCAGCAAGTTTGCAGATGACACTAAACTGGGAGGCGTGGTAGATATGCTGGAGGGTAGGGATCAGATACAGAGGGACCTAGACAAATTAGAGGATTGGGCCAAAAAAAACCTGATGAGGTTCAACAAGGACAAGTGCAGAGTCCTGTACTTAGGACAGAAGAATCCTATGCACTGCTACAGACTAGGGACCGAATGGCTGGGTAGCAGTTCTGCAGAAAAGGACCTAGGGGTCACAGTGGACGAGAAGCTGGATATGAGTCAACAGTGTGCTCTTGTTGCCAAGAAGGCTAACGGCATTTTGGGCTGTATAAGTAGGGGCATTGCCAGCAGGTCGAGGAACATGATCATTTCCCTTTATTCGACATTGGTGAGACCTCATCTGGAGTACTGTGTCCAGTTCTGGGCCCCACACTACAAGAAGGATGTGGAAAAATTGGAAAGAGTCCAGCGGAGAGCAACAAAAATGATTAGGGGTCTGAAGCACATGACTTATGAGGAGAGGCTGAGGGAACTGGGATTGTTTAGTCTCCAGAAGAGAAGAATGAGGGGGGATTTGATAGCTGCTTTCAACTACCTGAGGGGGGGTTCCAAAGAGGATGGATCTAGACTGTTCTCAGTGGTACCTGATGACAGAACAAGGAGCAATGGTCTCAAGTTGCAGTGGGGGAGGTCTAGGTTGGATATTAGGAAACACTATTTCACTAGGAGGGTGGTGAAGCACTGGAATGGGTTACCTAGGGAGGTGGTGGAGTCTCCTTCCTTGGAGGTTTTTAAGGTCAGGCTTGACAAAGCCCTGGCTGGGATGATTTAGTTGGGGATTGGTCCTGCCATGAGCAGGGGGTTGGACTAGATGACCTCCTGAGGTCCCTTCCAACCCTGATATTCTATGTTTCAGTCTCCCCAGGGAGACCCAGCCATGCCCCTGGGGCTCACCATCCCGCCTGGCCCCCTGACAAACTGCACTAGTGATCAGAGGTCACCAAAAATCACTCCACATTCAGGTTGTTCCCAGACCTGAGCCAGTCACTTACCCCAGAACAATTGGCCCCCTGGCTCTTACACCAATGCCAGCACCCGTAGCCAGTCCTGGAATCAACGAGCGACAGGTTTGTTAACGAAATGGCAGGTTAGAGCCAGCGAGTGAAGAGCTGCAGTGAGCTGTCACTTCACAGGGGCATTCAGGGCAGCACCGGGGGACTCGGGCTCCAGTTTCATGTCTCTGGCCCCGTGAGGGCGACAAGATGAAAAATCTTCACGTCCATGATTTTTATTTCCCTCTTCCAGCCTGCAAAGCGGTGGGCCGCGGCTGCTGCACTTCTCCATGGGGACAGGGGACAATTAAAGCTTTGGCTAATAATGGCCCGCTTTCAATTTGAGCGCCCTCCTGGGTGGGTCCGTTCCCGTGGCTGGCGTCACATGGTCAGAGCGAACATCGCCAGGGAGAGTAACGCAGGCAGCAACTGCCCAGCATGTTAGAGAGTGAACCCCACACTTCCTCGTCAGTCTGAGCCACACTCACCTACAGGGGACCAGTCTAGGGCGCCAGCTACGAGTTTGTCAGTTCTTAGCTAATGCCTGCAGTCGTATCAGGTCTACCAGCATCGGCCTCCAGCAGTTTTACCCTTCGCTGGGGCCTCTCTCACCCCTGGGCAGGGCAAACCCCTCTGGCCCTCGCCCTGCCCAGGTCTCCCAACGCTCAGCCACCACAAGGCTCAGCTCTGCTCTGCTCCCCAGCGAGGCAGGCCGGGCTGGTGTAACGCCGCCGGACCCTGGTTGTCAGCGGGTGGAATTGAACCTGGGACCTCTGGAGCTTAGTGCATGAGCCTCTACTGCATGAACTAAAAGCCAACTGGCTCTTAGCTAAGCCTGTAGAGCAGAATCGTTTTATCTCTCTCTAAGTGGTCTTGGTGCCACTAGATGGGACAGAGCACCAGTGTTTTCCCCGGGAATTGAAATTAGGGGGGGGTGTTTGAATTTATGGGGAGGGGGAGGTCAGGGCCGATGAGGGGTGAGACCATGAGGGTGAAAGTGGGCTGTATGGCACCATAGTAAAAACTGAAAATGTTTCACAACCATTTTATTAGATTTAACTCGTGTTTTAAAATCATCACACAAATTAAAGTTGGCTACTCAACCCTTCTATGAAGCTCGACATCGACATCCTTCTTGGTTTGTTATAATTTTGCACAACTCTGTTAATGAACTTCTTGAATGCAATGCGTTCATCTTTGGTGGCTTCTCGTATGTCCGGTACTTCCATTCCTTCAATTAATATGCTCATTAGTTCATTCACATGATCAGGCAGAAGGCGACTTCTTACAGAACACAAAATTCTATTCAATGATGAAAAAGAACGCTCAACTGTAGCTGTTGTGACTGGGAGTAGCAAGAGATGAATTCCTACTTTTTTCATCCCGGGAAATGTAGCACAAAGATCGGGTCGAGCCATTAGTGATGATAAAAATAAGTTGAAGTCAAATCTTCATTCATTCGTCATATGATATTCCACCCTGCGTTCAAATTCTCTATTCTGTCCTGAGCACATGGCAGCCCCATTGCTGGTAGTGCCTCACTCCACTCAACTGTCGGTGTTTTATAGGACAGGGATCTGTAAAAGCCACGTAGAGGTTGAGTAGAATCTAGAAGTCGCTGTTGTAGATTTTTAAGAATCAAGTCTGTGTACTTTTTCAGTTGTCTTAACAAACACTTCTTGTCCTCTTCACTTAAGGATTCAATATAATTGCTATCATTAGTCAACTTCTGGACTGAAGTCTTTGCTTCTTCCAGTATTTTTTCAATGGATAGCTCTCTGATTGATCCAAATGTAGCTCCTATTGCTGGACAAAGATCTACTACTGTTGTAGCAGATGCCTGGATGGCACTGTTTAATGACCCAAGTGGTTTCAACGGTAGACTTACAAGAGAGAGAATAGCACCTAAGATAGTCTTCTCTGAATGTAGTAGCAAAAGTAGTCCACCAGCCTCACTACTTAGATCCATCCCATCTTGGTAGATACTTTCCAAAGCCAGTAATAATGGCTGGAGTAATTTTAAGACAACAGCCAAGGATCACTCATGAGAAAGTCAGAGGGTTTTCCCAGGTTGGACTAATTTGAAATTCAGTCCCAGTGTAGCTTCTATATTTTCCAAGATATTCAGTCTTTTTGGACTCTTGCTGAAAAAAGAATATAACGAAGACATTAAATTTGTAGCTTTTTAAATGTCTTTTGAAGAGTCTGCAGCTTGTACTAGCGCTAGTTGGAGTAGATGCCTCTGCAGTGTGTATAGGAGAGATTAGGGTTACACTTTTCTCTGAGCAAAGCCAGTGGTGAGCTGGAGCCGGTTCGCACTGGTTCGCAAGAACCAGTTGCTAAAATTAGACGCCGGTAGAGAACCGGCTGTTAAAGGGCCGGGCGGGGGGGAAAACAACTCCGGTCCGCGGGACACATCCGGCCCGCAGGACCGTCCTGTCCCCCACCTGAGCTCCCAGGAGTCCCAGCTGGGACTTCCCCTGGCCCCTTCCCCAGAGCCACAGAGTGCCGAGCCGCCGGCAGCTCAGCTCCCCAGACCTGCCACTTTGAGCAGCTGCCAGCAAAGTAAGGGGGGCAGGACGAGTTGGATAGGGGGTGGGGTCCTGGGGGGCAGCTAGGGTGGGGGGTCTCGGGAAGGAGTGGTCAGGGGACAAGGAGCGGGGGGGGGTTGATGGGTTGCGGGTTCTGAGGGGGGCAGTCGGGGGCAGGACATGAGTGGGGGTCGGGTGGGGGGGGATAGGCTGTTTTGGGAGGCGGGTGGGGCTTCTACTCACTGGGCGGTTCCCTACCGGGTCTTTGGCGGCGGGTCCTTCACTCGCTCCGGCACTGAAGGACCCGCCGCTGCCATGCCGCCGAAGACCCGGTAGGGAACCGGTTCCTAAGATTTTGGCAGCTCATCACTGAGCAAAGCGTGTACTCCACCATGTCTTCTGGAGAAGTTTGCAGCTCTATCAAGTGGTTTGAGCATTGGCCTGCTAAACCCAGGGTTGTGAGTTCAATCCTTGAGGGGGCCACTTAGGGATCTGGGGCAAAATCAGTACTTGGTCCTGCTAGTGAAGGCAGGGGGCTGCACTCGATGACCTTTCAGGGTCCCTTCCAGTTCTATGAGATAGGATATCTCCATATATTAAATGCACAAGCAGCCATCTGTTTGGGGTCCAATTAACTCTTCTAAGATGTGGGTTGTCACAGATGCAGTCAATCTGTCTTCTATAACTAGAACATCTAGAAATGCATCTACTGGCCTACCCCTGACATCAAGATAACGTACGCGGTGACTTAATACTTGATGCGCATTTGCATCGGTGCATTCAGCAGCCATGTATGCAC
>NW_020664920.1:242221-244818 GCF_002925995.2 Terrapene triunguis
AGATCCCGAGGCCTGAAAGGCCCTTGTGAGCAGCTAATCTGAGCACGTGTCCCACAGGCCAGAGATCTGCCACACAAGGATTCCTAGAGCAGAGCTTATAGAAAAACCGCCGATCTGGACTGCAACATTGGCAGTGATGGAGCATTCATCAGAATCCTTGGTTAGTTGTTCCAATGGTTAATGACTCTCACTGTTAAACATTTACACCTTATTGCCAGTCTGAATGTGTCTGGCTTCAGCTTCCTGTCTCTGCTAACCTGACTAGCCTGTTATTAAATCTTTGTACCCCATGTAGGGGCATAGTCTGTATCAAGTCATCCCTTCACCTTGTCTTTATTAAACTAAAGAGACTCCAGAAGCTCAATCACTATAAGGCAGGCTTTCTAATCCTTCAGTCATTCGCATGCCTCTTAGAATATCGGGGTTGGAAGGGACCTCAGGAGGTATCTAGTCCAACCCCCTGCTCAAAGCAGGACCAATCCCCAACTATTTTTATTTATTTTTTTGCTCCAGATCCCTAAATGGCCCTCTCAAGGATTGAATTCACAACCCTGGGTTTAGCAGGCCAATGCTCAAAGCACTGAGCTATCCCTCCCCCCCTCTTCTCTGACTCCTCTCCAATTTATCAGCATCCTTCCAGAACTGTGGGCACCAGACCTGGATACAGCAGCAGTTGCACCAGTGCCAAACAGAGGTACAATAACCTCTGCTCCTACTCGAGATTCCCCCGTTTATGCTCCCAGGATGGCATTAGCCTTTCTGGCCACGGTGTTACACTGGGAGCTCATGTCCAGCTGATTGTCCACCATGACACCCAGGGCAGAGTCCCTCTGCCTGTAAGTCTGAGCGGCATCCTTTGTTCCTAGTGGTACATTTACATTTAGCCGTACTAAAATGTACACTGCTTGCTTGTGCCCAGCGTCCCAAGGGAGCCAGACCGCTCTGTGTCACTGACTTGTCCTCTTCATTATTCACCACTCCCCCAATCTGTGGGTCATCTGAAAACTTTATCAGTGTTGGTTTTGTTTTCTTCCAAGTCATTGATAAAACTGTTAAATAGTGTAGGGCCAAGACCCCATCCCTGTGGGACCCCACTGGAAACAAACCCGCTTGATAATGAGAACCCCCGTCTACAATTACCTTTTGAGACCTACCACTTAGCCAGTTTTTATCCATTTAATGTGGGACAGGTTCATTTTATATCATTCTAGTTTTTTAATCAAAATGTCAAGTGATACCAAGCCAAACACCTTAGAGAACCCTAAGTATATCAGGTCAACACTATTACCATTATCAGCCAAGCATGTAAGCGCTTAATAACATCTATAGATCAAGTTAGTTGGACAGAATCTATTTCCCATAAACCCAGATGATTGCCACGAATCACATCACCCTCCATTATTTCTTTATTAAGCTGTGTCTGTCAGTCCCGGGCCAGCCTCCTCTCACCTCTCAGTCCATTGTCCTCCTCCTGCAGAGCCCTGCTGAGTTCACACATTCCGCCCCTAGAACTTCCCCTGGATCCGTTCAGTTCTTGGGCCTCACACTGCCTGTATGGATCCTCCATTGCCGTGGGCTGGCTCTAGCCAGTCCTTAACACCCAGTCATGTGACACAAACGCCTAATCTCCGGCTCTGCCCCAGAGCAGTTTTTTACCCCTTCTGTCCCCATGGGGCAGCAGTCCCTAGGCCAGGGAGTCACTGCCATGCGCATCATTCACAAATTCCCAACTTTGTGGGTGAGGCGGGGATGGCAGCTTCACCCTTGGGCCTGGGCACAGGGCACTCAGCTACCTATACGGCAAACCGGGGCCAGGGGTGGGAGTCGGACGATGTGGGACCGGGCCTATGGCTTTCCCTTGTGCAGCTCGTCCTGCCAACAGCCGCCCAGCGACGAACTGAGGTGCCACCCCCCAAATATGCCTACCATGACCCCTCCCGCCATCACAGCCTGTCCACTGGGCCCAGCCACGCAGCGCCAGCCTGCCCACCAGACACAACATTCCCGCCCCCCAACTCCCCCAGTGGGCTGGGTGCCCTGTGCCTCGCTCCCAAGCCATACAACAGTCTGCCATGCACCCCTCCCCGGCCTGTCCGGTACAGCAGGAACCCCTGGCATGGGTAATGAAGCCACCCCACAGTACAGGTCTTGTCAAACCACCCCAGTGTTCCAGACACCGGCAGCAGCTCACCCCAAGGAGGCAGAGGGAGCAGATCCCCGTGAGATCAGCAGGTCTAGCAGCCCCTCCCTGCCGCACGTGCCCTCCATTCCTCCTGCTCAGGCAGGGCAGGCAGCAGACAGGCACTTCAATTACTGCACAGAGCAGTCATGCATCCTCTCCGATGGCCAGCTTGTCAATTACCTCCCCTCCAGGCGGTGGGGAGGGGAGGAGTGCCCATGGAGACACTGGGGGGGAGGGAGCAGCCCCTCTGCCCACAGCCCCGGGAAGGGGGGTGCATGGAACCTAGGGAGGGCAGTTCACGTTGACCTGGGGATCTCCAGCACCAGCAGCCCCTAGGCCATGGCGGCTGGGCTGGGCTTAGGCCAGCGGGAATAGCACCCCCACGCTGAGCCCAGAGCTGTCTGCACTGCGCTCC
>NW_020664920.1:244828-247123 GCF_002925995.2 Terrapene triunguis
CCCCACGCTGAGCCCAGAGCTGTCTGCACTGCGCTCCGGCAGCTCCAGGCCAGCTGGCAGGGCAGGAGGGGAGCCCCCACCTCACAAAGGGGGCACTGTGCCAGCCCAGGGGTATCAAACCAGGAGGCAAAGGGTGAACCTGCTGTAGCTGGCTGCCTGGGGGTATGGCGGGGATGCGCCGAACTACGGGGGCTTTGCCAGAGGAGCGGGGCCCAGTCCCCACCCTGCTGCAGAGCCTGGTGCCCGGAGCGGTTCCAGGGTGTGGGACTGCCCCACGGAGGAGCGAGTGGGCTGGGATTCACATTGTTACAGTGCCAGCACAGGAGACACTGGCCAAGGCTGAATGAGCGCTGGCACCGGCCATCCATCACACCCAGCCTCCGCAGACGAGCCTCCTTACTGACAGACTCGGCTGAGAGCACAGAGGCCCCTCCCAGGCCAAGGAGGAGGGGGAGGGGGAGGGGGAGGAGCCCCCCAGCTCTCCCATCCCCTAAGGCGGGCCCCCCATTCCCCAACCCAGCTCAGACGTCAGCGACTCCCCAGGCAGCAGCCTGGCCCCCTGTGGGCAGCTCCAAGCGGGGCCGCCCCACAGCCGGAGCATGGGGCAGAGCTGCAGACAGTAGCACCCTCCGGTGGCCACGAGGAATAGCTGCACCTCACCAGCACTATCCCAGGTGCCCGGGCTGCGCCGGGCTGCCTGCTCTCCCACCCAGCCAGGCAGCCCCCTCGGCAGGCAGGCTCAGAGCCCTTGCCCTGCTCCTGTGGGGTGGACACTGCCTTATCCACAGCAGGGCCCCCAAGCATGTTCCAAGCCTGTCGCTGGCTCTCGCTGTCTGGCAGGGAGGCCTTGGCCAGGCTGCAGCATGTCCAGGGGGAGCTATGCAGGCACAATGCTTCGAACCAGGGGCCCTGGTGCTAACATGACCAGCGCATCACCCAGACACCTGCCACGGCAGAGCCTCCCAGGGGCACGCCCCCTACCACCTGGCCTGGCCCAGCTCCACTCTGGGCAGCACCCAGCTTGACCGTTTGGAGAGGGAACCCCCATGAACAAGGGAGCACGGCCAGGCTGGGGGAGAGTTGGCCAGGCCAGGCGGGGAGGAGATATGCCCTACAGACATCCCTCCGGGGGGAAGGGATAGCTCAGTGGTTTGAGCATTGGCCTGCTAAACCCAGGGTTGTGAGTTCAATCCTTGAGGGGGCCACTTAGGGATCTGGGGCAAAAATCTGTCTGGGGATTGGTCCTGCTTTGAGCAGGGGGTTGGACTAGATGACCTCCTGAGGTCCCTTCCAACCCTGATATTCTATGACAGCCAAGGGGCACAACCAGGCTGGGCTAGCTCATGGAGAAGTAGCAAACAGCCCTAGAGGTGCTGATGGATGGCTCCCACCTGTCAGCGGACAGAGGCCAGACACCCATTCTTGTCCTGCGTCCCCTCGGCAGTGCTCGACCTGCTGACCAGGGCATGCTTGGCTGGCCTGAGCAAGGTGGACGGGTCCAAGGGAATGCGCTGAAGTGGGCTGAGTCCTTGCTGGAGGGACGCACCCAACGAGCAGTGCTGGGAACGGCCCCCCCCTGGCTGTGCGCCACAACGACCACGTCTCCCTCGGGCCCTTCTCAAAGCCACCTGCAGCCACTAGGTGAGCCGGTCAGATGCCGGGACCGTAGCGCCACCTCCCCGTCTGCCCTTCGTCATGTTCCAGCCCCCACGACCACTGAGATGGCCCCAGGCCTGGAGAACAGCAGGCTCCAGCACTCCCGAGCCAGGCTGAGGCCATCGGGCCCCAGGGCCATCTCCATGGGTGAGGGTCAGGTCAGTCCCCGGCCTGGGAGATGGCTGGATTCAGCAGCACCCGGCAGTGACGCCGACGACCATCTGCGGCTGGCTCGGAGCCCGTCCCCGTCCCGGCAGATGAAGACCCTGCCTCAGTCACCCCTCTCGGGTGGGCTACAGCAGCGCGATGGACCTGGGCATGGAGCTGCCAACCCCTTCAGAACGCTGCAGCAGGTCGCCTCAGCGCCACAGTTTCCGCCATTCTATCAGCCCCATCTCTGCGCTCTACGCTGGCTTCCCAGGCTTCTCAAATCAAGTCCCAGGGCTCAGCCCTTCTGAAAGCACTGCATAGCCTGGGCTCCGGGGCGCTGAAGGACTGTCTGAGGCTCCGGACAAAGACAGCGGATGACAGCTTTGCTCCTCTGCAGTAATTCAAGGACAGCTGGTCTGTGCCGGAGATGGGCCCCACCAGGGATTAGTCTGCCGGCAGAGCGCGGTGCGAGAACCTCGGGAGAGCAGC
>NW_020664920.1:247133-249406 GCF_002925995.2 Terrapene triunguis
AACAGCCGGGCCCCACCAGGGAATAGTCTGCCGGCAGGGCGCGGTGCACAGTGTGGTGTGAGAAGCTCGCTGGACCCCACCAGGGCTGGGAAGCTGCTGGGTCAGGCCGTGTAGCTGAGCGTGGGCTGACACAGGGAGCCGCATGGCTGCTTCGGGGGTGCCCTGAGGCTCACACCAGGCCCAGAATCCATGAGTGGGGCCCTGGGCGTTGCATTTCTCAGGGGTTTCCCAGAGCCCCATGCACTGCCCCGCCAGGGTTTCAGTACTGTCACACCCCCCGCCGTCCCCCCGCGGCACGGCTCTTCCTACCTTTTACCTGGGCTCTCTTGTGAGCGAGCAGGCCCTCGGGGTGCGGGAGGCTGTACACGAGCACTTTGCCATCAGAAAAGGCTGCCGCCAGAAGGCCCAGCCGGCTCATCTGAGGGGGCTGGAGGGACAGATGCACAGGCTGAAGGGCCAGACTCCGGCTCCTGGGGAGACTCACCCAAGGCACCCCACCGCCCGCGGATCATGCTGGGCGGCTGCAGCGCAATGGCGCCATTCTGTGCCTGGGGCGGATGCAAGCCGTGGACATTGCTTTGCGCTGGGCTGCAGCCACCCCAGAGGCTGCTCGGAGGGGGGCAGGATTCCTATCTGTGGGGCCCACTGCAGGGGCCATCCCCAGAGCCTTCGTGCAGACAGACCCAGCCTCCCCCCTACTCCGCCGCACCCCTACCTTCCTGCAGGTGGTGGGCAGCTCCCAGGCTCCACTGGGGCAGAACTTCATGTCCCAGATGCAGCCGTGGTCGGCGGCGATGGCGTAGGCCAGCCTGGCTTTGGTGGCAGAGCTGCGGGCACAGGCAAGTTATGGGGGGCCTGGCTAGTGGGTGTCAGGAGCCCCCCTCCACCCGAACAGGGGCACAGCTCCAGCATAGCCCTGGGGCACATGGAGCAGGCAGGGAGAGCTCAGCAGAGCTCTGCAGCTGCTGGCTCTGCCACCCAGGGCCAAGCCTCCAGCAGGGACCTAGAAGGTAAATCATGCCCTCCCCTGCAGAGCAGCTCCCAGGCACCTGGGCCGTGGTTTCCAGAGTGCTCAGCCTGGGCCTCTGCCCAGGACCAAGCCACTGAGCTCCAGGGTCCTAGAGTGAGTGACAGCCTGTGCAGGGCATGGGGTGGGGGTGAGGCCCCAGGCCCACTTCCCATGGGGGGGAGGGGGCCCTGCTCCACTCCCACGAGCTATGCGTTGCCACCCCCACAGGCTGTGGGCTCGCCACCCCAACTCTCCCCCGACCCAGAGCTCTGCTCTTGCCCCCCAGGGCTCTGTACTCCCCCCCACCCCACCCTGCACCACCCCCCAGGCTCTGCGCTCGCCAGAGCCTCTCCCCCACACGACTCACCCTGCCTCCGGCTGCAGGATGCCCAGAGCCCAGAGCTGCAGCAGTGCAGGGCCTGTGTGGAGCTCGGCCAGGCTGTGCTTCTCGTCCATGCCCTTGTTACAGTAGAGCGCCACATACTGGGGGGCGGCAGAGCCCTCTGGACACGGGCACCACTCCATGGCCCATACCGGGCCACCCACAAAGAAGGACACGTCCAGGCGCTCCTCGTGGGGCTGCAGGGAGTTGAACCTGCCCGGGGGAATGGGAGCCGTGGGTACCAAGCAGGCGGCAGGGCAGGGGGCGCTGCCAGCTAAGGGCTCTGCTGCCCGGGGGAACACGCAGAGGAAGGCAGAGGAGCTGCAGGCTGCCCCAACACTGTGCCATAATCCAGCCGTGCTCCGGGGGTGGGAGCCCTGCCTGGATCTGAACCCAGACCCCTGCACCAATGCCCGGGGTACAATGCAAAGGGAAGCCTGCAAGGAGGGACAGGGCACACTGCAGGCTCAGCTGGCCCTGATGCCGGGGGCCTCGATTCCCATCAGCACCAGGCGGCGGCTGCGCGGGATCTCAGGGCAGAAGCCGCTCTGGGTTGTTGCCAAGGCCCAGCAAGCCATTCTGGAGTAGGCACAGCCCTCCAGCTGCCAGGCCCAGCTCTGGACAGTGACCCTGGGGCTGGGCCATACCTGTTGATGCGGTACAGGACACCGTCTTCTTCGATGCCCTCCCGCTGGATAGAGAAGAGTGGAGACTTCATCTCCCCCGGCAGGTACTGGGCACATTCGCTGAAGGAGCAGAAGGAGAGCAATGAGCAGCCACTGTCTCTCCTCTCAGGGTCTTGACGTGGTAAACAAACCCAGCTTGGGGCTCCAGCCCTCGGCACCCCCCTCCCCGGGGCTCCGGCCTGGTCCTCGGCACCCC
>NW_020664920.1:249416-262334 GCF_002925995.2 Terrapene triunguis
CCCCCTCCCCGGGGCTCCGGCCTGGCCCTCTGACATTCCCGGACACCTGCCAAGCACCGAGGTTAGTGTAGGGAACTGCCCCTACATTGTGGATTCACCCCTTACCCATGGCTCCATTTCCAGCCCCAAGGCCGGGGCCGCCCCATGCCCAGACTTGCCCTGGCCTGCGGAAGGCCATTCGCCTACCTCTCTGAGAGAAACGTCCACTTGCGTGTGGAAGGGAGCCAGTCGGGGAATTCCCAGGGGGAGTAGTGCCGGTCCCGCCTGCGGAGCACAAGGGATCAGAACCCCACATGCCCCCCGCCTGGCTGCTCTCCCTGCTGCTACATGCCCAGGCTACAGGCAGAAGCGGCAGGCTGGGGCATGAAGACAGTAGAGAATTTGAGCCCAGTCTGGCCCCAGTTCCTCACCCCTGAAACTCACCACCCCAGGGATCCTTCTGCCAAGGGCTCCTTGTCCCTTCTCGAGTCACCTGTGCTGCAAAGGAATCTGCAGGCCTCTACCCACAGGGCAGCCCTGAGAGAGGCTGATGCACCCAGCCCTGCCACTCCAGACTATGGGGCAAGGGAGCCTTACCCATGCCACCCCAGGCAGGCAGGTCCTGCCACCCAAAGGGCCCCTGGGAGAGACTGCCTGCAGCCCCTCCAGCACACCAGCCCAGCCAGCCATGCGGGTCACCCAGCCTGTCGCAGCCCCAGGGCCAGGCGCTCCCCTCTCAGCACCCGCCCTAGCCTCGCGCGAGTGTGGCCGTACTCACAGGCTGTGGGTGATGCTGGGACACTTCCACACGGGAGCCATGATGGAGTTGTGGAAGCCGTTGGGAGCAAGCCCTCGGCACTGGGGCTTGGACTTCTGAGCACAGGAGAAAGCGGGGTTAGAGCCAGGCGCTAGGTACCCAGCCACACCAGCCCAGGCCAGACATCCATGCCGTTAGCCCCAGCTAGTTCCCTGCCCTCCGCCAACCCACCCACGCCCCCAGACACAGCCCCCCAACACACCCTCCACCCATCCCCAGACCTCCCAAACGGCAGGGGGATGCAGCCATCCCATGGAGCCCCTACCCAGGGCTGTATCCGCCGTGAGCCCCTGCTCAGCCCGCTGGCTCGGTCGGAGCACAAAGGCTGCTGCAGGCTGGAGAAGTGCATCCCGTTCTGGCCAGCTGCAGGGACCAGCAGGTGCGTGCCCATACCCCAGCCTCAGCCCTGGCCAGCCTCAGCCCCAGAACCTCCAACCCAGTCGAGGGAAGAACTGGCCCAGTGCAAACCAGCAAGTCTGGTAGCAAGGGTCTGTAATTAACCTATTGGCTCCAGACCAGGCAGAACCCCTTAGTACAGCAGACCACGCCCTGCACTACAGTCACAGTGCAGACCAGCTTTCTGGTTAACGCTGACTCCTGCAAGTGTTCCAGAATCTGCAGCTCCTCAGACTGCCCAGAAAGTCAGGGTGCTTCCTGGGGGCGGGGGCAGGTATAGTGCCCCCACATCTGGGATCCCTGGACAAAGGAGCTCCTGAGACTCAGTCCCCCCAGGACAACAAGGGCTTTTCTTAGGGTTGCCACATTCTGCCAACTTTTGGGGGCCAGAGCTGGGAATCAAAGCAGGGCTCTGGTCCTGGCAAAGAGTTACCCCTGGGAGCGCCTGTCACTACTGCTCCGAGGAGCCGCAGCCCCCAGCCTGTTTAGCTCTCCTGCGATGTCAGAGTGACACAGAGCACATTGAGCAATTGTGGAGAGAGGAACAGGAGGGCTTGCAGCCTCAGCAGTCTCTCAGTAATTGCAGAGCCCCAGGGCTAAGCAGCAGCCTCTGATCCTGACCCAGCCACCCCAGGGCAGGACGCTGAAGAGGCGGAGAAGACGGCATGTAGCTTACACCTTTCTTTCCAGGGATGTAAGCAAAGTACTCTGGAAAAAACCAGACTCGCATCTGCTTGCTGGGAAGGGGCGTGGGGGGCATATCAGAGGGCTCAGGTGGGGGTGAAGATTTGGGAGGGATGGCCTGGGACATGGGAAAGGGGTGAGGGAAAATAGGGGCAGGGCACCTGTCAGCCCCACATTCTCCCCTCCTGTGTGCACATCAGGATCCAAGGGTCCTGGGCCCTTCTACAGGGTCCTCCCAGCCCCCGCCCCCCTCACATGAGCCAGGATCTGGGGGGCCTGAAGCCCTCTCCCTAATCTCCTGTGTGTGCTACGATCTGGGGGGATGGGCTTCTCCCCCCATATGAGCAGGGGAACACAGTCACTCTGAGGATGTCCCTGCCTCCCCCTTGGGATCTGGTGGCCTTGGCTTCCTGGAGGAAAGCAGAGCCCCACTCCAGCCAGGTTCTCAGCCCCTCTCCCTGCCCCACATGAGCCAGCATGTCGGGAGGTGTTGGGATGGGAACAGCCACTGGGATGAATGTGATGGCCAGTCAGGATCAGGTCATCTGGGGAACTCCAGCTTCTGCACTGTGTGTGAGGTCTGGCAGCTCTGATCTTGGGGCTGTGTCCTGGAGTTGATTCCAAAGAACTTCCAAAAATGGAGCAGTGCACAGCAGAGCTATGGGTTTAGGCTTTACTTGTCTCCATTCGGCTGAGCCCATCACACTGGGACGAATGGGCCACTTCACACTGCTCAGAACCTCCTACGCTTTCAGGATTCTCCAGTGCTGGGGATCTGGATTAGCAAAGCTGTTGCTGACTGATTAATGCTTTTTTGTACACCACTGGCTTCTCATGCACTAATGACTTAAAGGGATGGGAAGGGGAGGAGGGTGAGCTGGGAAGTGTGGGGGGGCGTTACTTGGGGGATGGAGAGACACACACCAGTCTTCTCTCACATGCTTAATTCCTGTAACCACCATCTAATAAAGCTGTCACATTCTTGGGACACAGCCCATGGCTGGGCTTTCTCCTCCCAGCCCTGCTGGGAACTATACATTACAAGCATTTCAAAGCATGACCATTACACCTGGTCCACTGTAACTAAGCGCATGGGGGGATGGGAATTATGAGTCGCGTAGGAACCGTGTTGGGCCAGTGATGAGAACAGTGGACTGCGACTCAAAGCTTGGGCTCTATTCCCAGCTCTGCCACTGACCTGATGAGTGACTTTGGCCAAATCTCCATGCCTCAGTTTCCCCATCTGTACAATGGGGATAATGATTTTTCCCTCCTTGAAACATAACGATGAAGAGCACCATGAAAGACTTAGGTTATCCCCTTCATTACCTGGCTACAGCAGCGTCTGGACTGCACACCTACGTAATGACCACTACCTAAATGACCACTAACTCCTACCCACATCACTTCTCCTGATTAAAAAAAAAACTAGGAAATTCACTGACCAAAGCCTTCATGCATGCAGAGCTGCAGTTGCCAGTGGTATATCTTGCCCTTCTAGAACGTCGAGTTCAGCAAAACTCAAACTTGTGAAAACCAGGAGAGAGAGGGTTATGGGACATGGCCTCTCAACCAGACTCTGCCCCCTGAATGCTGCCCCAATAGGTTCATCACACACATACTCTCACTCCCCCTTTGCACTGTGCTGCATAGGAATGACCCACACTTACCTACTGTCACACACTTGGCCTACGCAACAGAAACATCTTCTACATTTTAGAACCCTTTATCCTCTTTTATGGATTGTGCTGAAAGGAACAGTTAGGCTAGAGGAAGGATACTAGGGGAGTTCCTCAAGGACCAGTCTTGGAACTAATCTTTCTAATCTTTTCATTAATGACTTTTGCACAAAACCAGGAGTGTGCTAATGAACGTTGTTGATGAGACAAAGTTGGGAGGCATTGTCAATGCAGTGGAGGATCAGATTATTACACAGAAAGAACTGGATGACCTTGACAACCGGAGTGACAGAACTGGAATGAAATTCAACAGTACCAAGTGCAAGGGGGGATAAACAACAAGAGTTTATGCTATAAAGTGGGGACTCAGCAAAGACTTGGGTGCGTGGGTGGATCACAGGATGACCGTGAGCCGTCAATTCGACGTGGCTGTACGACCCTAGGACTTCAGAGGGGAGGTACCACTAGCAGAGATAGGAAAGTAATAATGCTCTTGTGCACGGCATTCGTAAAGACCCCATCTCAAACACCATGCATAGCTCTGTTCACCCGTGTGCAAGACAGGAACTCAGACGGGAGCAGGTGCAGAGAAGAGCTGCTAGGCTAATGAGCAGAACGCAGGGCCTGTCTTATGGGAGCAGGCTGGCAGTGCTTTGACTACCCTAGCAAAACGCAGGCTGGGGAGTGGGCTGGGGGATGGGGGGATGACATCTGACTGCTCCCAAGGAATACAGCATGGGTAATGTCCAAGACAGGGGAGAACTGCTGAAGCTAAAGGCCAATGCTGGCACAAGACCAAACAGGGATAAGCTGACCATGAACACGCTGAGGCTGGAGAAGAGAAAGTTTTGGACCATCAGAGGAGGGAGGGTCGGGAACAGCTTCCCAACAGGAGCTATGGGAGCAAACCACTTCTCTGGCTTTAAGATGGAGCTCAACAAACTCACAAAGGGGCTGCCTGCGACCTCAGGGGACCAGGAGCTCCCTGCCAGTTCTAGGCCCTGTGTTCAAACAGGGAGTTCGAGTCCCTTTAAGCTGGCAGCTCTGCCTCCATGCCATGTCCCAGAGCCCCCTCCCCCTGCACCCAGGAGGGACTGCTTCCCTCCCCACAGCCATTCTCTATACACCCGGGGTGAGGGTGCCCACTTTAGGGCTCAGAGCTCAGGAGCTGACTGACTCCCTTCCCGCTCTGCCCCATACACACGGGGTGTCGTGCACATCAAGGCTCAGTGGGGCAAGGCGAAGAGGATGCTGTTACCCCTGCTGACGGCATCCTCGGGGCATGGCCCCGGACAGCCTCTGGCTCTGACTCAGAGACCTCGCTGAGCAGGACGTCGCTCTCCTCCTCCTCCTCCGCCGCCTGCAGCAGCACCTCCTCCGAGGGCACAAAGTCCACATCCCGAGAGAGGTCATCGTCATCGGTCTCCTCCTCTTTCCTCCTCCTGCTTCGGCGCTTCTTCCTCGAGCTGTCGGACTCTGGTTCCTGGGGGCCTTCGTTGGGAGCCAGAGGCCGGTACACCGATGTCAGCTCCTCGGCCAGCTCCTGCAGGTAAAGCAAAGCCCTGGGGGCACCAAAGGCATCACTGGTCAGAGAGCCGCCCTGCCCCCTCTAGCCCTCTTCCTGGGCTACAGTCATCAGGCTGGTGTCCACTGGTGCCCAGAGGACCAGGCTGCACCGGGACTGGACCAGCAACTTCCTGCCCCCCAGCCAAGCTCTGCATGCAGGAGCCATGGCTCGCCCCTCTGGGGGAAAGCCAGTCTCCCCCCCCCCCAGGGGCTCCAACAGAGCCCAGCAATGCTGCTCTGAGTCAGCCAGGGCCACTAGAGACTAGGAGCACCACTGCCCGCCTTGGCTGTTTCCCTGAACAGCAATCACAGCCAGGGAGGGAGAAAGCCAGACTCAGACTCCTTCAGTTCAGCTCTACAGGCAGAGGGAAAGGGGACCCTGACCAGGCCACTGGGCGATTCCAAGCATTAATTCTGTGCAAACCATTAAACAAGGAGACCATGCCAGCTACCTGGGAAAGCAGAGGGGTCAAGAAATGCCAGAGGTAAAGGTGCATGCTTAACCTTAACTCTGCCCCTTGGGCCTGGCCAGCACAACAACAGACTCCAGCTCCAAGGCTACACGCTAGCGCTCGTGTCACACAACCGAGCATCAGCATATCCTCCCCTGCCCTTAGGGCACTGCGATAACCTAAGCTTGCTTCACTGCTGACATTCAGCATCATAACGACCCAATAGCTGGTTGCCAACAAACCCTCTATGTGCCCCAAGGGATGCCATCAACGCGACAGATCTCTGATGCTTCTGCCCTACACCCTTTGCCCAGGACCCCTGGGACTGAGGCACACTCTCCCCTCACGGGCGGCCGGCTTGGATGTTGGAGCAGGAATTGCTCTTTTCGTAGACAATTGGTCGGTCTCTGCCCTGTGGAACACTAGCAAGCGGCAGAGAACCCACTCACAACGGACTCTAGAGAGGCCACCAAGGGGGATGACATAGACAGCCAGGTCGGCTGGAGTTAAGGTTAAGACCAGCTTTCTGTTTAAAGCTGGACTCTTGGAATCTGCAGTTACTCAAATTGCCCTAAAATTTAGTGTGCCTCATAAAGGTATGGGCTAGGTTTAGTGACCCAGATGTGGGGTCATTTGACAAAGAGGTTCCTGAGATACAGCTCCCTGAAGGCGGGAGTGGGGGTGGGGAGAGCAGCCTTATTTTTTTTTTTAAGGTCAACATATTCTACCAACTCTTTTCTTCTTTTTTTTTTTTTTGGCCCAGTCCTGGGGATCAAACTAGGGCTCTGATCCTGGCACAAGGGTCTCAGTTTCTTGAGAATTAACCCCAACTAGTTTGTGGCACCCACTGCCCCTTTGTGGGAGCCAAATTCAGAATGGTTTCATCACTAGGTTTACTTCGCATTTTAGGCATGCGCCAACTGCTCATGAGCCAAACAGATTACAGTGAACATACACAGAGAAGACAAGAGGATCTGTAATGTGGAAAATCTCAGTGCACCTGCTTAGCTCAAGGGGCTAAACAGTAGCCTTTAATCCTGCCCCAACCAGGGAGAGTCAGTTGAGATCCCATGGAGGGCAGAAATCAGGGAAAGGTTTGAAGGCATGTTGCTAAAATCAGTGTCTGGCAGTGTGGTCTTGTTTTTAAATCAGACATGCAAATGCTTGCTGGGAGGTGAGAGGAGATAAACAGGGATGGGTGGTAGGTGAGTTCGGAGCCTTGGATAAATGGCAGAGGATGAGCCAGGATCTTGGGGGGGCCTGCCCTTCTATAGAAGTCTGATCCCCTCCCTCATTATGGGCTGGGATCTGGAGGAGGCCTGACACTCTAGGGGTGTCCGGGCCCTCTCCTCATCTCTCATGGGATTGGGGGGGCTATCAAAGACCCTCTCCCTGCCCCATGTGCGGAAACCCTGGCCTCTGGGTGTGGCGCTGAGAACAGGCATGCTAGGAGCATGTACCAAGAACACACTGCTGAGACCAGGCTGAGAGCTGTGAATGGGCATACCTAGGGCACATCACAGGTTGCTGAAGCAGGGGGAGTGGGGATGGGAACTGAGATGAATGGAGCAGTGCACACTTCCCAAACCTGTTGTTTCAGGCTGTATTCATCTCCATGGTGTTCTCATTTAAGCTGAGACTATCACATGGATGGGCCACATCACACCCCGCAGACCATCCCAAGCTTTCCGGGTTCTCCCGTGCTGGGAATCTGGATATAGCAGAACTATGGCTACTTTTCTCAAAGTTTTTTTGTGCACAACTGGCTTCTAACTAATGGCTTAATGGGAAGGGAAGGGGAGGAGGGTGAGCTGGCAGTGCCGGCCAGAAGGTAGGGCCACATATTTGGAGAGTGCTTGTTATACATTGCAGGGGATGGAGACGCAGGCACCAGCCTTCTTTCACAGGTTTAAAGTTCCCCTAGCCATCACGTAATAAAACCGTCACACTCTTGGTAGCTAGACCAGCCGTGTTTGAGATCTCTCTCTCTGTAGCCCTGGTCGGAACTGAACACTGCAAATATTCCAATCATGGCCATTATTCCCAGTCCACGATAACAAAGGGCAGGGGGTGGGCCACTTAGGGAATGTCTACACTGCAACGTAAGCCTGTGCTTGAGCCTGGGATCTAGCCTAGCCTCCTCTTGTGTCTACACTGCAATTGCTTGAGCCAGGTCCCAGGATTCAGCCAGAAGTATCCCACAATTCCATGGGATAACCTCCTTAGTCCTCTCTATCCCAGCACTCTGCAATCCACTCTATTGAAAATGAAAGCCCCCCACCCTTTGTGAACAGCAGCAACTTAGGTCAGCATTAACCCATTCTCTACTGATCACCAATCTGCAAGCGCACTGTCAGAGAGCCTGCTGGGTCTGCAGTGGAGAGCGAACAGATCAAACCTTTTGCAAAGTGAGCAGCTTCAACCTTCCTGTAATGTGCAGGACAGGCAATAAAGTTTTCCCCCACAGTCCTAGTACTAGAGCAGACACATTTCGGGGGGATAAGGGTGCTAGGGACTCTGGGATAGGGCTACTTCGACTAGGGTCTGCGCACTGCAGTGTGGACACTAGAGCCCTAGGATCAAGCACAGATTAGAAAAGTCTTAATGTAGGGTAAAATAGAGTGTAGACGCTCAGGCCCAGGGTTCCCTAGTTCGGGTCAGCTGACTCGAGTTCCACTAACCCTGGGCTTACATTGCAGTGTAGACATACCCTCTGGCATCACCTCACTAGCCCACACGGTTGCTGATGGAGACTCAGGAGCCCTTGGTTCTATTCCCAGCTCTGCCACTGGCCTGCTGGGTGACCTGGGCCAAATTTGAGATGTACTGATGCAAAGTGCTATGTCAGGGCTAGGTGTTATCATTGCCTGGCCATAGCAGTGTCTGAGCTGCACGCCTACAGAACTACATCTGCCTCAGTAACCTGAACTACCAACACCACATTCAAAGAAACTAGGAAGTTCACTGACTAAAACGTCATTAATGCAGAGGCGCAGTTGTCTGGTGGTATCTTGCACCTTTCTAGAATGTTGAGTTCCCCAAAACTCCAGCTTCTGAAAGCCAGGAAATACTGAGTTAGGGTACACACCCATGCAGCCTTAAGAACATAAGAAAGGCCGTACCGGGTCAGACCAAAGGTCCATCTAGCCCAGTATCCTGTCTACCGACAGTGGCCAATGCCAGGTGCCCCAGAGGGAGTGAACCTAACAGGCAATGATCAAGTGATCTCTCTCCTGCCATCCATCTCCATCCTCTGACAGACAGAGGCTAGGGACACCATTCCTTACCCATCGTGGCTAATAGCCATTAATGGACTTAACCTCCATGAATTTATCCAGTTCTCTTTTAAACTCTGTTATAGTCCTAGCCTTCACAACCTTCTCAGGTAAGGAGTTCCACAAGTTGACTGTGCGCTGCGTGAAGAAGAACTTCCTTTTATTTGTTTTAAACCTGCTGCCTATTAATTTCATTTGATGACCCCTAGTTCTTGTATTATGGGAATAAGTAAATAACTTTTCCTTATCCACTTTCTCCACATCACTCATGATTTTATATACCTCTATCATATCCCCCCTTAGTCTCCTCTCTTCCAAGCTGAAGAGTCCTAGCCTCTTTAATCTCTCCTCATATGGGACCCGTTCCAAACCCTTAATCATTTTAGTTGCCCTTTTCTGAACCTTTTCTAGTGCCAGTATATCTTTTTTGAGATGAGGAGACCACATCTGTACGCAGTATTCGAGATGAGGGCGTACCATTGATTTATATAAGGGCAATAATATATTCTCAGTCTTATTCTCTATCCCCTTTTTAATGATTCCTAACATCCTGTTTGCTTTTTTGACCGCCTCTGCACACTGTGTGGACATTTTCAGAGAACTATCCACGATGACTCCAAGATCTTTTTCCTGACTTGTTGTAGCTAAATTAGCCCCCATCATATTGTATGTATAGCTGGGGTTATTTTTTCCAATGTGCATTACTTTACATTTATCCACATTAAATTTCATTTGCCATTTTGTTGCCCAATCACTTAGTTTTGTGAGATCTTTTTGAAGTTCTTCACAGTCTGCTTTGGACTTAACTATCTTTAGCAGTTTAGTATCATCTGCAAATGTTGCCACCTCACTGTTTACCCCTTTCTCCAGATCATTTATGAATAAGTTGAATAGGATCGGTCCGAGGCCTTAGCTCTGCCCTCTTTGAGCAATGCTCCAACAGACTCATTGCATGCTTACTCGCACTCTCCCTTTGCATGGTACTGAACAGGAGCTCATTCAAACACAGCTTGCTCCATGGAAAGACCACCACCCTGCTACATTTCACAGCGCCTTCACCCCTACGCACATGGGGCCATCCAGCACTCTGCTTCCACTCACCCTTCATTAAACCCACAGCCACACTCACCTCCCACAAACTGCTGGCAATCCCCATTGCAAGAAGACCCATGCCCTGCTCCCAACAAAGCCTACACAATGCAATACTGACATGAGGGCTGCTGAATCTCCGAAGGCACACAAGTACCTCTTTCCTTTGATCATACACACAGGGGTCAGGGAGAAGGGCTCAAAAACACTCCAGAGGGCCACAGCCCCCCAGATCGCCTCATATTACACTCTCAGCTCTGCCAAGCTGCTCCAACGAATGTATCCATCATTCAATACAGCTATGCCTAAGGCAGGACCTCCCCGTGGCTCGTGCCAGCTCCGGGGTGGGGGACAGAGTTAAGGTTATGTGGGCATGCGCCGTAATTCTATGTCCTGGGTTTGAGTTTTACCAAACTCGATGATGTGGAAGGGCACCAGATGTTGCCGGGCAACCTTATCTCTGGGCTAACGACTGTTTTGTCAGTGAATTTTCAGATGAGAGTTGCTGCCACAACGGCAGGACGCCCCCGCAAGGAACAGAACCTGCCCCAAGAGCACCATGCCCAGCTGCGCAGTCTGCAGAGTGGCAGGTGTTCAGCCCCTTGGGCTCTCCCACCCCAGGCCCGAACTGTCAGCATCCCATGGCCATTTCCTGTTCAGCCAGCAGCACTGCCCTCCCAGGGGCCCCTCTGGGGACAGGGCAGTGAAATCAGCTCCACACTCAGCCAGTAGCGCCCCATGTCCAGTATGGCTGTCCTCTGCAGGGGACACGCATGCGTGTTTGGGCGGTGAAGGCAGTTAGTAACTGCAGGTCATGGGAATGGATTTCCCGGTCAGTCTGCTGACTGCAGCCCAGCGCACGGCATAGCAAGCAGCAGCCCTACAAATCCCGTCAGATAGTCTATTGCATTGAAAACCAGCCCCCCCAGAGCACAGTCAAAGCTGGCCCCTTGCTTCCCTAGCTCGGCGTGCTTCACTGAGCAGCCCGAACCACCTCCACAGCAGTTTTATGACTGTTCTTGTGACTTTCCCAGGCGCCTTTCCAAGACAGCAGACAGAGAAGTTGTAGGGTGAGGTGAAGATGAACCTCACAAGGTCACCAAGGAGCAGCTGAGCAGGCTGGGGGGCCCAGACACCTTCAGAAAGGGCAGCATGGAGCCATGGGGGAGCCTCACAAGGAGCCACTCCTGGACCACAGACTGCAAGACAGCCGCTATCCCCTCTCTGCCCCGCACAAGGCACCCATGGGCTGCAGCCCCTTCAGGTCTCACACCGGAGAGAGAAATCCACAGACTCAAAGACTCATAGACTTTGTCAGAAGGGACCATTATGATCATCTAGTCTGACCTCCCGCATGATGCAGGCCACAAAAGCTGACCCATCCACTCCTGGAATAATTCTCTCCCTTGACTCAGCTGTTGAAGTCCCCAAATCATGATTTAAAGACTTCAAGTTGCAGAGAATCCTCCAGCCAGCGACCCCTGCCCCATGCTGCGGAGGAAGGCGAAAAACCTCCAGGGCCTCTGCCAATCTACCCTGGAGGAAAATTCCTTCCCAACCCCAAATATGGCGATCAGCAGAACCCCCGAGCATGCAGGCAAGATTCTCCAGCCAGACCCGCATTGACCATTGATACTAATCACCAGCGATGGCACTTTATTGACCTATTGACTAAAATCACGTTATCCCATCAAACCATCCCCTCCATAAACATATCAAGCTTAATCTTAAAGCCAGAGAGGTCTTTCACCCCCACTGTTTCCCTCGGAAGGCTGTTCCAGAACTTCACCCCTCTGACGGTTAGAAACCGTCGTCTAATTTCAAGCCTAAACTTCCCGACGGCCAGTTTATATCCATTTGTTCTCGTGTCCACATTACTACTGAGCTGAAATAATTCCTCTCCCTCCCTGGTATTTATCCCTCTGATATATTTAAAGAGAGCAATCATATCCCCCCTCAGCCTTCTTTTGGTTAGGGTAAACAAACCGAGCTCCTCGAGTCTCCTTTCATACAACAGGTTTTCCATTCCTCGGATCATCCTAGTGGCCCTTCTCTGTACCCGTTCCAGTTTGAGTTCATCCTTTTTAAACATGGGAGACCAGAACTGCACACAGTACTCCAAATGAGGTCTCACCAGTGCCTTGTATAACGGAAGCAGCACCTCCTTATCCCTACTAGAAATACCTCGCCTAATGCATCCCAAGATCGCATTAGCTTTTTTCATGGCCACGTCACATTGCCGACTCATAGTCATCCTGCGATCAACCAGGACTCCGAGGTCCTTCTCCTCCTCTGTTACTTCCAACCGATGCGTCCCCAGCTTATAACTAAAATTCTTGTTAGTCATCCCTAAATGCATCACCTTACATTTCTCACTATTAAATTTCATCCTATTACTATTACTCCAGTTTACAAGGTCATCCAAGTCTCCCTGCAGGATATCCCGATCCTTCTCCGAATTGGCAATACCTCCCAACTTTGTGTCATCCGCAAACTTTATCAGCCCACTTCTACATTCGGTTCCGAGGTCAGTAATAAATAGATTAAATAAAATCAGACTCAAAACCGAACCTTGAGGAACTCCACTGGTAACCTCCCTCCAACCTGACAGTTCACCTTTCAGTACAACCCGCTGCAGTCTCCCCTTTAACCAGTTCTTTATCCACCTCTGGATTTTCATATCGATCCCCATCTTTTCCAATTTAACCAATAATTCCTCATGCGGTACCGTATCAAACGCTTTACTGAAATCGAGGTATATTAGATCCACCACTTTTCCTTTATCTAAAAAATCTGTTACTTTCTCAAAAAAGGAGATCAGGTTGGTTTGGCACGATCTGCCTTTCATAAAACCATGCTGTAATTTGTCCCAATTGCCATTGACCTCAAGGTCCTTAACTACTTTCTCCTTCAAAATTTTTTCCAAGACCTTGCATATTACAGATGTTAAACTAACAGGCCTGTAGTTACCCGGGTCACTT